>NC_059502.1:8787878-9090909 GCF_914767665.1 Harmonia axyridis
CGTATTCTCCAGGCGTCGCCCCTTCGGACTATCACTTGTTTCGTTCAATGGCACACGGCCTGGCTGACCAGCACATCCGATCTTATGAAGAAGTAAAAAATTGGATTGATTCTCGGATCGCTTCAAAAATGACCAGTTTTTTCAACGCGGGATTCTTACGCTGCCCAAAAAATGGGAGAAAGTAGTGGCCGGCAATGGATAATACTTTGAATCATAAATGTATAACCAGTTTTTTACAATAAAGCCTCGAGTTTCGGAAAAAAACGGCAAAAGCAAAGTTGTACTTTTTAGTTTTGGGGACTGTGACTCAAAATTCCACAATTTTTGTAGTCAATTTTAACAATTTCAATGCGATGTTGGAGCGTGAGTGGTTCCATCTTTAGTAATGGCGTAATTTTCACTTGTCGAATGTGGAAAGTTGTGAGCTTCAAAAGCAGCCCATATAGCGGACTATTCAAAATGGAACCTGTTATTGGAAAACCCTTTATATCTGAAAATTTTCCATTTCTGATTGAATTCAAGCGACTATGTATATTCATTTTCTGATTCTTATTACGTATAGAAATCTTTCAACCATGGAACGTTCAAATCTTGAAAATCCCCTTCCTTTTTATCTTATCGAATAAAAATCATGACTCGGGAAAAATAAAAAAAAAAAATTCGAAAATCGAAAAATACTAAAATACACCTAACCGTGACCATGCGCAGCGGCAACAGCGCACCAAGACCAGGACCTTCTCCCTCACTCATCATAAATCGTCCTTTCTGCGCACTGACCAATTTGCATCGATTCCTCGAAAGTACAGGGCAATAGATACGTGGTTTACAACCCGTCATCTAGTATGCCGTCCACGTCCATTATTTTGCACCGCCGCTAAGCCAGAGTCATAAACAGCTGAGGAATGAGGCAGCCATCAGCGGGTTTACCGTAAGACCAAGACGGCACTGAAAAAGAGCGAGAGCCTAGACGAGAAACTGGCCGGTGAGAAAGAGAGAGAAAGGCAGTCCAGCGAACGTCCGTGACCTTCCTTCCTCCTCTTGTTGTCTCTACCCCCCCTTGACGTGAACGTGTGGATGAAGTTAGCCACCTTCACCGGTCGCGAGAATAGAGCTCTGTGGTCCAGGCGTGAGTGGTGTTGGGAGAGAAGGCTAGATGAAAGATTTTGAAATGCCCTCTTGTAATGTAGAGATGCGTCTATTATTTCCTTTGAAAAAATTTTCAGCAATTAATTCAAGTTTGAGAGAGATTACCATCGCGTGGTTTTTTGAGTATCAGTCAAACTTTGGTACCCATTCATTTGCCTTCTGGCGTTCCTGCGATGACCAAACTCTGTATGATGTACGAAGTTGTACATTAACTTCATTTTCTTTCTTTTTTCGAAGCGAATAAGTAGAGGGCAGCACTGTACGACGACTTTCACGAAATTATTGCTTTTCCTCTTTTGTAATGATTTTTGGTAGATTTTTTTTCACAAATATTTCAAAAATATATCAGTGCTTTTTACAAAATACATGTCATCTATTTTTTTGTAAAAAACGTAAAGTTGAATATATTTACTTTCTCCCATGTAGATTATTGTTTGAAGAAATTATGTGAAAACCCTATAAAAATGGGCGATTTGTAAGAAGGAATATCTCTCATTTCGGTTCGAACTGAGCTTCCAAGTGGTGAGGTTCCCTCTTAAAAGTACATCTCTAGCGCAAAAGCGCTCATATGTGTCATGCCGTCCAATTAAGACGTAAAATTTGAGTAAAGCTTACAAAACCTTCCATTGGGTATTTTGCATTGAACATATTGAACAACAAAATTCAACAAAATACACTGATTTTGGTTCGTGTTTATCATAAAACCAGAGTAAACGACGAAAAAGAATTCTTCTTTTTTTTTATTGCCTCTTCTAGTGCTCTTTTTTGGGTGGTATCGACTGAATTTTGGACATTTATCTCTGTCCAGTCAATAATAACAACAAAATATGGAGGGTAGAAGGAAGGAGAATAATCTTTCCGTTTCAAAATTGTTGACCTGAATTGGTGGCGCTAGTGTAGCTAGAGGGTGAATTTCATAAGAAACGTCAAGAAATAGTGATAAAGCAAGAACTAAATAAGTATGTTCGCCTGTTTGGGTTGGTTATCCTTTAGCTACACCAGTCAGTACCATCAATTTAGATCACTTCAATGGACTTTTTTTCAATAGTTCTACCATAAAGGATATTTTCATATTTCTACCCTCCATACTTCAAAGAAACACGAGGTAGGATTATCATAGACATAGAATATACTACTTAGGTCTATGAGTTATACTAGAAAATGACGCAATTCGCTCTCATTGATATTTTAGATACTAGCTGATTGTTGTATTCTATGCTTTTATTTCATGGAACATCTTATTAATTTCAGTATTTAAATTGAAACAGAATCAATTTTCAGAAGTCGAAGACCCAAAAAAATTACCTCTATAACTCGATGTAAGTAGTTGATTCAAAATCCGCCATACAAGTCTCCACGTGTTGGTGAATGAATCATATTCAATGGTGCAATAAAAGCACAATTCAGATTTCAAAAGGCTGTAAGAAATACATCTTCAGTTTTCATCCCGACTCTCCTAAGACTCTGCAGAGTCCTAAGAATGATATTCTCCTACATTCTTGCACTAATTTGTCAGGAGTAAATCACTTGAAAAAAAAAGTTGCCTAAGAACAAACAAATAATGACACTTCGAATCAACTCATTGGACGTTTTGGTGTCTTAATCACACTCTTAAAATTTTCAGAATTTGTCAATTGACATTTGTCAACACTTAAAGACGTTGATTCATTTTGAAATGTTCTAATTTCAATTCATTCTTCAGTGAATTCCTCCAAATATCTATGATCTACTCCTACTTTAGAGAATAAAAATCACTTAGATAGATATTATTGAATAGAATATGTTTAGCTATTGATTTTCTAAAATTAAATTCGAAATTGTTAGCAAATAACCCAGGGTTCAAACTCTGTACCATAATATTCATCGAAATAAAGTTCCATACGAATTGACATATTCCTCGAGACAGTATTAATCATTGTGCAAAATTTGCAGTATTTCTCCACACATTTTAAGTCACGTTCCTCAAACCTAAACACATCAGTTTTCCCATAAAAATAAAACAAACAGAATCAACGACACATATTTGTTGATATACCTGGAAGGAATCCCTATTTAATGTTTTTATCGAGAAAAAATTATTTACACGGATTTCATATACGTCTCGGAGATTGCGATGGGCAAACAAAATTATCTAGGTATTATTCCTATAAGCCAAATAAATAATAATAGCCGAAACTGCGTTGTTTGACGTCTCAGTTTGCAACTCATGTCATTTCAAAATGGGACAAGATGCGATATCAAGAATTATCGGGATGAGAGAGAAAGTCCAAGGGATTAATATAAATGCGGTGTTGTTGACTGGAAATCGTCCTTGGGATCTTGATACCTACTGGGAGATTATTTGGTTGCTATGGAAATTCAGATGTTTGTGTTGTGATGGAAAGCAGAGGTCAACTTGTTACTTTTTAACGTACACTAATTTTCGCTGTGAAAATTAGTTGAAATATGATATGACGATATAATATTCGTGATTTTTTATTATTGCGATTTTTTTTAAGTTACTCTGCTTGAATATTCTATGGTTATTGTAGAGTGATAGAGCTTGATATCATTATTATAAATCTGCACAAAAATTTTGACTCTGGCGGATCTATTTTGTCATTTTATTTTTATTTTGTCAACAAATATTATTGCAAGAATATGGACATATGAGGTATTCATTTTTCAATACTCTTCTTGCATTTTCTATGATCGTGATGACGCTATTCACACAATATTCAAAAAGGTTACATACAGGTCCTTATACAAAATGGTCCAACGAAAACTTAACATCTCGATTTTCCGACTTTATGAAAATGTGGAAAATCGCTCGGACGATCAATTTTTGATTAGAGAGGAAACAACTTTTCTTCCCCATAACTTCAACCCCCTAATGGGGGTGAGCACAACCCCTTGATTTTGGAAAGGGATGAGGGGTGTTGTGATAAATAATTTTGAAGATCGTATCGAGTACTTGACAGGTCCGAGCATTTTCCACATTTTCATTGCACCACATTTTCATTGCAAAGCCAGAAAATCTAAGTTTTAAAATTTCGTTGGACCTCCTTGTATACACACAAAATCTCAACCTGATCTGACAGTAATCACGGAAATATTAGGTATCTCAACTCTGTCGGAAGTTGGTTATGAAATGAACATAATTTTTTGCACCTAGCTTTATATTGTCGATCTACATTCAAATACACATTTTCATTACGATTGAATCTGGCAGTTTAACAGAATAATAAAATGGATATATTTATTATTTCTTGAATAAGAAACGTCATTTATGTTTCCAAACATTTTAGTTCTAAAATCTTCTCATTTTATTCAAAATCAAGAATATGAACAGTTATCAGCATTCTTCTTTTCAGATAGATTTTTCGGCCTGAAACAGAAAAGATACGACACAAAAAATCATTTTGTAAGGAAAGGTATACTCCAAGCTTTTTAAGAACTGATTTTGGCTTTCAGTGCATTGTTGGAAATATTCAAAACAAGTGCAGCAACTCATGGTTCCTTCCTCGATTCGTCAAAATTTTGCCATAATAAAGCCGCATTCAATGAATCAATCATGAAGATTGCAGATCTTTTCCCTAATTCTCTAAACATACTGAAAAACCAGTGGCGACGCCATCTTTCAGGGGTGGCCAAGGGGGGAGCGGGATTTTTTTTGGGGGGCCGAAGTAAAGCGAAACTTTATAGTTTCGCTTTACCCTAAAATTTGTCTTATCTTATAATCTTTTAGCCTTAGTATGACAAATTTTAGGAGGGGTCAGCAGAATCTTAGGCGGAAGGGGGGGTCTGACACTCCCCCTAGCGTCGCCACTGTTAAAAACTAACATTTTCATAGAGATAAGTACCCAAACATTGCAATCCTCAAAATAGTCCTTGAAATGACCTACGAAATCGCATTTCAAGTTCAACCCAAGGTCAAATTGTTCTACTTCCTTTTTAACAGTTCGCAACATGTTCCAAACACCACTTAAACCTCAGGAGAACCATCCTCAAACCCAGAATCGTCAATTTTCCCCATCAGATGACCCTTGAAACTACCGCGTTTGGAGTTAACGTCCGTGTCCTTCTCGTGACCTTCAATACCTCGAATTACTCACGAAGCGTCATCAGTTGATCACGGCAGGAGAAATAATATACAGGCCTTCAAAGAACAATTACCGTGAAGCGAAATAGCCAATTTCTCAAATTGCCGCGGGTTCGTCTCCTCGCCTTGCGTTGATGTCTCCGCGCCACCTCCCATTTATACAGGGTGTCTCCAAGTATTTTCACACCTACCCATCATTCCAACACTTTTCGACACGACGAAAAACTGTGAAGATGGAAGTTGTGACGTTACATGTTCCATCTATCAACACTTAAATTAATCTTTTTCCAATGGGACACCCTATATATTAACAAATCTCTAAAGATACATCTTGTTCCCCTTCATCTTAAACGGTTCTTAACTTATTTAGCTCAGAATATTGAATCAAAATTATGTTAAAATTTGAATTGCCATTGACATAATAGAATGCCATATTAGAAGTGACATTTCTTCAATTTGAATGTATATGGAAATGTTAGCAAACAATTTTGAAAACTGGAAAAATTCAACGAAACCCCTAGTCCGATGCTGCCTTACCATTTATCCAACGGTGGCATTCGATATCCGAACGTAATCTAAAAATATCAAATTTCCAGCTCTTATCGGGAGTTATCGTGCTCAAAATTGAGATCCATCGACATTAATAGGAAACGATGCGATTTCAAAATATTATTCGTCCAGCTACATACTGCGACATCTGTAAGAAGTAGCACGAAACACATGAACATCGATCCTGTACTCGTCGTGGTACAGGCAACACTAAATACAGTTCACATTAGCCTCCTAGCGGCAGCTTGGTGAACCTTTAGAAGCACCCGTGTGCAACTTTCAATACATGTGTAGAGATCTACAGGTTGCATAATGTCGTTTCGTGTTGGAGTAGGCAACCCACAATACAGCGAGGTGTCATTGAGGATAGCCTACATTCAGGCGTTCTTTCATTTCATAAGAAATACTGTATTATGAAAGCGACGTATTTATGTGTAGTATTGGTGGTACCAAATTGATCGTTAGAATTAATGGTGAACGAAAAAACCTAATCGAAAACCTTGAATTTAATCATAAGTAATTATAGAATTAGTTTGATGTGAGATGTAATTAGAAAGTATCTGATGCGATTGAGGTATCCATCTTCGTATTATTTATAGATTAAATACCTATATTTAAAAAGAAAATTGAGGAAAAGGACATACATACTTTGAAAAATACTGCAAACTCTACAGAATATTCCAATTCATTACTAGTGATCTTAGACATCTTAGTGATTGAAAAATAATTCTTTTAATCTCAATTTTGAATATTTCAAATTAATTAGTCTCTTGATCAACTGGGAGGATTTAGATGATAGTTAACTATTTTTATATCAGATTTTTTGTGGGAAGCTAATTTAGGTGCGCATATTTCCATATTTGCAGTATCTAATTTTCTTCCAATTATTCAAAATAATTTTTTTCTTGGACATCAACAAGTTCTTACATCGACTGATATTTATCTTAATTCACTCAAGCTATCGAATCGTTCTCCTTGAAACGAGAAAAATCCCAAGAAATACTGCAAGTAATCTCTACGAACTGGAAAAAAAATATCGAAGCCTCTCGGCCGTGATATTTATTACTTCTCAAAGCGAGAACACCTTTTATGATTGCCACACGATAATAACACCGATTAGCATATTGCAGAATGTCAGCGTTATCGTAGACCCTTAGTCAATGCAAATCAGCATTTCAATTCGAAGAAAGATCGATTACAGACAGCAGACGGTCTGGTGTTTTTTTAAGGATGGTACTTCTGCATAAGTGACACTTATGTCTGCACTCTGGATACTAGTTTAAAAAAACTTTGATTGGTCCATCAAACGTTTCTGGTTGACGAGGTATCAAATAAAGGGGTGTTCAATAGGAATGATACTCATTGAGATCTCTCTGTCTTTTTTTCTCTTTTTATAACTACGAATCTTTATTTTAAGTATGATTTCTAAAATCCTGAAGAGGTTTTCAATTTAGAACTGTTTGGATCAACCAGTAGTTGTTGTTTATATAAATTCTACTTCATTCGACAACATAGTCACCTTCAAGAGTGATACGTTTACTACTGAGAGTAATAAACATAGATAGAGGGAGCTAATGTCATTTCCAGTTAGCAAATTTTTTCCCCAACATGAACTATCAAATTTGACATGAAGCGCTCGGAAATTAAAACATATCAGTGATTCGATATTTCACTCAATTCGCGAGTTTCTCCACAAAGAACGCACTTCTTATGTCCCATAGTGAATCAAAGTTTCATATTAACACAAAATATATTGAAATAAATACCTAAATATATCAAAAATTCAGAAAACAAACTTCAAGCGCGCCAAACGACGTGAAACAACCGATGACACTAGGAGAGCAAAAGTTACCAAACCTTGGATTTCAGCAGGTAGATACAGAAAATAATGGATATTCTGCTTAATATAAATTCGACAATTAGGAAAAATATCGGATTCCAAATATTCAAATTTGCATATTCAATCGGAAATTACTCAAATAAATATATATCATTCAATATGTATAATATACATTCATAACGATATAGTGAAATTCAGGATTTGAAAATATATCACAGTCCAACAACGTAATCTAAAAATGTTGGGGACATGTAAAAATTGCATATACTTCCTCTATCTATGTTTATTACTCTATGGTCTAATTTGAATCTGACCGAAGATGTGCATTTTTACCGAAGAATTGTGTTTAGTGATGAAGCTCATTTCTGGTTAAATGATTTCGTTAACAAGCAAAATTACCATATATGGAACAAAGACGATCCTGAAGACATTAACGAATCATCATTACCTACATCCATTAAAATTGACTGTTTAGTTTAGACGCTGGCGACATCATCAGTCCCCAGAGCGCTATCGAGCCATGCTGACTGATTTTTTATTTCCAAATTCAAAGTAGATGAAAAAAGTTCCTCAATTTTCCTTAAAATTTAATTTAATGACAAGAAAAGGTTTTTATCGGAAATAGTGAACGTATTCTTGTATTACAGGAACGGACTTCAAAATCTGCCATCTACCAAATTCAATTACCCAACCTACCAATTCAAGACCAAAGATACCAAATCAAGATCATAGCCTTACTCCATTTATTCCATTTTTGGAAGGCTGGCCAGACAACGAGTCGATAAGAGGCCATAAATTAATAAACGCGGTCGAAAACAAAACATTAGACGGTTTCAGCGGCACAGTAGTGGGTGTGTTCGCGATCTAGAGGCAGTGCGTCGCATTGTCTCGCAGGACAATGGAACGTTGCTGCCACATTGTTGGGTGTCCCTAAAATTATTCACGCTTCGAGGCACTTTCTTACCTTCATGGTACGTTTTTATCGGGTAACGTCTTGAGACGGTGAAGTTGTTGGGTAAATGTTGCCTTACGCGCGATTCGAACGACGAAAGACTTTTATACAGGGTGAACGATTAACAATTACAATATTTTTATTCACAGTCTGCACTGGTGCGACTGCCGACCGTTAGATGTCACTTTTATGTTTACGGTATTAAAGTGACTCAATAAAACACAGTGGTGACAATTCGTTCAAATTGAGCCTAAAAATGGCGAACCATATTGCTTTACCATATAACTTAAGAATACAATAATCGAGTCATTGGGTAATAAACATAGATAGAGGAAGTATACGCAATTTTTACAATTCCCCAACATGGTTAGATTACGTTGTGATATATTTTCAAATCCACAATTTTATTATATCATTATGTATGTATATTATATTGAATGAAATATATTTATTTCAGTGATTCCCGATTGAATATGCATATATGAATATTTGGAATCCGATATTTTTCCTAATTGTCGTATTTATAATAAGCAGAATATTTATTATTTTCTGTATCTTCCTTCTGAAATCCTAGGTTTGGCAACTTTTGCTCTTCTAGTGTCATCGGTTGTTTCAAGTCGTTTGACGCGCTTGAAGTTTGTTTTCTGAATTACTGATATATTTATCTATTTATTTCAATATATTTTGAGTCAATATGAAACAATGATTCTCTATGGGACATAAAAACTGCGTTCTTTGTGGAGAAACTCATTCTCGGCTAAATAATTTCAATGTTGTCGAATGAACTAACCGAAAACAATAACATCACAATAAATCTTATGTAGAAACATTTGACGCATGAACGAACGAGTGCTCAAAAACTCTTGACCATTAAATATCAACCTGAACAGCCATTTTTTTATCAATGCAAAAATGTGAAAATTAAATATTTCGTTCAGGTTTCAAGAATGACTATACATTTCGCACAATTCTCATCGTTGTTCTCACTTACTTCAAAGAGACAGAATAATTGACGAATTGAAACCTTTGGCATTGAAAATATTACAATTACTTCTTGACATGTAATTCTCACAATCATTACGTTCTCGTTAGAACATAAAGTGGTTATCTATCAGAATCAGAAAGTATTCAATTAATGGTTATTACAGGTCAGCAAAAAAGTCAAGGAAGGAGACAAAGAGATGATCACAAAAAGTTAAATCCATTATTTTCAATAAAAATGAATCGTAAAAGGGTAATAGTTATACAAATGCAGAAGGCATTTATATTCTTCCACGAGTTCAAAATTCAAAAACGATCCACGATGTGGCATCCTGTGGAACTGAGATATTCCCGCACGATTTTGTTCTACAAGTTATGGCAGAATGAACGAATTTACCACAGCATTGGAGAGAATAAATTCTAACATTTTCTAAACTATCAGTTTGCTTTCATGAAAAAATAACCTTAACGAATGTTAAAAGTTAAGAGAAATAGCAGGTATTGGTCAGTAACTATCTAATTTGTTTTTTTTTGTAATTCATTACAAAAGATTACTGGAAAGAATTAGAATATGATACAAGAAGAAATCACTTCCTCCTATTCTATTGTTGAGATCGACACAAATTGTCGAAGTGTTAAAACAACCGAACCATAGAATCGCACAAGTTGTCTTTCACGATCGAGAGACAAACATAATTAAAAGATTTACGCAACAAGGTATTATTCCGACCAATAATCATGTAACGAATCGAGCTCCTAGCAAGGAAACAATAAATACAGTGTACGATGACACAATAAATAAAAGTTTCAGTAGCAATTTGTGATCCTGCCTCAATTATAATGATATTACTATGATGTATAATCATATACTATACATTCATAGTCTTTTTTCAGAATTACGTATCGGTATTCGAAGTTTGAGAGGATGTGTACGCTGTTTTTTCGTTCGTTTTATTTATTTGTTCGTGACTTCGATTATTACCGAAGTGTGTAAATTTTTTTTTGACTTAATTTGATGGAATTTTTCAACTTTCGCAGCTGTTGATTATAAAGTAGTTCCCCGATTTCAAGACGAAGCTACGATACCATCGGAATATATAAACTGACTTTATCAACATCCGAGCTGAAGGACCAGATGATGGTTGACAGCTTATAATTATTACCAAACCAAACTGGGAACATCCGGCAAATGTTTCGTGAATAAGAAAATCTCAGGTTGATGAATTGGCGCCCATATCCTGTCATCCCTTAAAAAACAGACAGTTATAACCACCCTTTTCCTGTGAAAGGATCAAGATGAGGACGATTCTCAATAGATACATGTGTACATGTTTTTCTTTTAGTAAAATTTTGTATAGGTAGCTACGTTAGGCGATATTAATTTTGTTTAATTAATTTTTGGGAATTCCATTTTATGCATGGGTTAACACGTCATTCAAATTGATAGGAACCGTCATTCATTATTAATATAAATTCATCGATTCCCATTTCGAAAATAAGATATCGAACTGAATTCCATACCGAAATGATTACTGTTCACACTTGCATCAGGAAAACCCTCTTCGAATGACAGCTGACATTTCAAATCGTTTCGTTCGTAATGGACTACCTGTATATGAGATTCGATGTACCCGCAGACCTGATTGTTATGTATTTCTGTTTTCAGTCATCGACTTGACAGTTTGGCATGTTAAAATAAACAAATCAGGAATGGTCCATCTTTAAAACAATGCAGTAGTCAGGCGTGTATATCGAATAGAGTTCGTTGTGAGATGGTATGCATTGATAAATATGATTTTAATACATTATTGGATCAATGTACCCGAAACTGCAAGAATAATTTTTGTCCAAATCAATTCGCTATAAGTTTCATAAAATAAAATGTGCTAATTATTTTAAGAGTGCAAACAGATTTGTTTTGTGTATGAAAATATTTGCAGTAAAATGCTATAAAGATAATGATCAGTTTATAACTTGACTTAAATTGATAATGATATTGATGATTTTGCGTTTTGGTAGCCTCTATTTTTGACACTTCAATATGCGAATTGAGACAAATTTGAGATTAATTTGAGAGGATTTAAACATTTTTTCAAAAGGCCTATTCTATATTCTAGCTAGAGATACAGGGCAATGAACTTATTTATAGAATGTCATTTTCCATAGGTATGCTTGAAATACGATTCGGCAACAATGCGAATTTTCAAGCTTCAAGCCACCACCAACATCCTGCCTGACTGTGCCATCTTGAGGCAGTTTCATCTTTCACTACCAAGAAGTTAACGGATTACGATATGTGCTATAGCCAGTCTCACCATAAAAGACCACAAAAAGAGCGTTGGAACGCGGATGGCAACAACGAGTATTCACAATTCTTGCTCTCTAGGTTTGATTTACCGGTAAACAGTGAAAAATTCAGAACGTAATTGGTCAGAAAGCATTCTAGACTTTTTCTCTCCACCGAAAAATGGACCCTTATATCTTACTTAATTTTCTTCAGATTTTTAAAAGTTATTATCAATTATTTTTTCTATTTTTCATTTGCTAGCGTGAGAAATGTCATCTTGAAAAAAAAATTTTGAACGAATCATTTTTTTTTCAGAGATTATCAGGTTCTAGAAGTTCATTATTTTTTTCAGGTAAAAGCCATATAACAGCTGAATGTTTTTATCTGAGATTAATATCAAATATTTAATTTTGACTCGCATGTACACACTACCCAAAAAAAAATTATGATTTGATAGAGAAAAAATGTTATAGCGATTGAGAAGGTTGACAGTTTTGTATACCTTAAATAAATCGACTATTGCTACTGTGAAATGTGGATGATCCACGATTCCATAAAAGCGTAAAAATGAGAGCGGATGTCCAACGGATGTTTGTGCATAGAAAATGAGGAGTTAAACTCTATACATGGAATACAGGTGGCCATGGACCGGAGACCATGTTAACCCGTTTTCAGTGATGCCAACCGAGATAAAATTCAGACGAAAAATTTGTATACTCGACTTACAATATGCTCTTCTTTCAGTATCCTAGAATATTTCAACCTTGATGTCGGTTCTAGTAGAATTTTGTGTGTCTGGACATACCTGAAACAAAAATCAGAAATCAGTCATTGTCATTTAGAATTTATTTATTAAAGGTATTATGTTATTAAGTTCACAAGTCTATTTTGAATAAACAACCGGTGTATTAAAATAATAAATCTAGTAAAAATATCATAGTGAAACCATTGACTAAGTGGAAAGATCATATAACTCAAGTTGATTAATTACACTATAGTTAGCATAAAGGATCTTTGTGCACAATATATAACAAAAAACATCAAAAATGAAGACTTTCTGAATGTGAAGCAATAAAACGAAAAACCAGTTGGGCTAAAATCAAATTAAAGAATCATATAAAAAAAATTGAATAAAATATATAAAGAAAATAAAGTTTAGACAATTCCATAAACATATCTTTGAGTCAATGAAGAAGACGACAATTCCACAAAAGTTCTTGATTTCAAGTAGGCGCATTTCTCGAATGCTTTTCTCATCTTGTTGATTGACACAAATAGACTCAACAATTCGTATCTCAAATGCATTTATCTCGCCCTCATTTATACTGTCCGAGAATATCCATATAAATGCTGATGCGATATCACCTGCTCTGGCATTTTAAATCAACATGAATCCTATTAGGAAGCCTGCATGAGAATAATAAACTTTCTTGAAGTCGAAGCGTCTGTCAAACGGATTAAAAGTTACCAGAGAAATAATAATTAATCAATTCATAGCCAAGCATGCCTCAACCAAGACGTAATTAAAATCATACACAGCTGCTTAGGTCAGCTCATTCCTTTTGAGTTACTCGACTGTAACTGGGAGACGAATCTGAATATTGTTTATGTCCAATATTTGCGCATTATTGTTGATTGGAGGGTTCAAAAACTTCGAAATTTCTGATTACGCCTTGTTTTTGATATTAGAAACTACGAATGGATAAGTTATACTCTTCGGAATGAGTGAACTCTTCTCAAATTCTTCTCAGTATTCACCAATGAGCACTGGTTTTGATAAACCAATTCAACAGTTTATGAATGTTGTTGAAACGTGTATCATTCTGCTTTAGCTGAATTCCTAACCGAGCGTAGTGAGGCTATGAACTATCAGCCGCAGCAATCAATCTACTTCTTTGCTGCTGAGTAAAACAAATAACTAATGGGTGTTTTTTTTTCGAGGTATATAACTTTATGTTGGCACGTTGTTGGCAAGTTGTTACAATCAAATTAATAATAAAGCACTAAGTAGGACCATTACATATTACCTAAAATAAGCATATAGCACTGGATACTTAGATCATTCCAATTTTGGTTTTATATTTATTAGGTATAGTTGCTCAAACAATAATACTTATTCTCCTCGAAACTATAGGGTGTTTTTTTTTCGAGGTATATAACTTTAAGTTGGCATTACTGTTCAAGATGGCGACCGATTTAACAGCTGTCAAGTGATTTATTCTCAGTTTGGTTTGGCAATTCATCATGAATAGACTCACGCGTGAACAACGCTTGCAAATAGTGCAATTTTATTTCGAAAATAATGGTTCTGTGCGGAATACGTATCGCGCACTACGTCCATTTTATTTTGTTTAGCGATGAAGCGCACTTCTGGTTGAATGGCTACGTCAACAAACAAAACTGCCGCATTTGGAGTGAAGCTAATCCTCGAGTGTATTTCGAAACACCGTTACATCCAGAAAAACTGACTGTTTGGTGCGCTTTATGGGCTGGTGGAATCATTGGTCTGTACTTCTTCAAAAACGATGATGGCCAGAACGTTACAGTCAATGGTGATCGGTATAGAGCCATTATTACTAACTTTTTCATTCCTGAATTGAACAACCATGATGTCCAGGAGCTGTGGTTCCAACAAGACGGCGCAACATGTCACACAGCTCGTGCCACAATCGATTTATTGAAAGACACGTTTGGTGACCGCCTAATTTCACGTTTTGGACCTGTGAATTGGCCTCCAAGATCTTGTGATTTAACACCGCTAGACTACTTTCTGTGGGGCTATGTAAAGTCATTGGTCTATGCGGATAAGCCACAAACCCTTGACCATTTGGAAGACAACATTCGCCGTGTTATTGCCGATATACGGCCACAAATGTTGGAAAAAGTCATCGAAAGTTGGACGTCCAGATTGGACTACATCCGAGCCAGCCGTGGCGGTCATATGCCAGAAATCATATTTAAAATGTAATGCCACATGATTATCTTGACACTTGAAAGTTATCGACACATCTTCGATGTAAGGAAGAAATTTGCATTGGGCGATTTTCATAATGATATCATTAAATTGCTCAATTTCAGTTCATTGTTAAATGCTTCATAAATTTCAGACTGAAACCAATGACTCGATCAAAGTCTTGTATAACCAGTAGCAGGTCTGATAGTATCAATATTGTTATAAATCTTCCACATTCTCACGCATCTCAAATGAGGTTATCGACTTCTTCAAATCACCAAATAAATCCCAAAACTCGATCAACTCCATAAACTAACATTCCGAAACCTTCGGAATCTCTTCACAAAAAAACAAACGAATCGATGAACATTATGTTGGGTCCATTTAAAAACTAGTTTCCGTTAATTTTCGAATCGACTCCTTTTTTTACATAGTTTTACGACTACGGAATCATCTTGTTCTCACACCCACGTGGGCGTTGAAGATTTTGCCGGCAAACTTGACTTAAAGTCCTTGGAGATAGAGATGGTCAACGTGCCTTTTCAAAATGACAAGAATTGATTTGCTGAAGTTGCTCTTCAAGATAAGCGTTTCTGCTGGTTCATTATGGAAGAAGCGAGTCTTTAAAATATGTGAGGATGATGATGAGTGTTTTGTATAAATGGATTTATGCACGGTGTGCAATCAGAGGAAGAGGTTCGATGAATGGATGTTAATTGGATGAAAATGTTGTTTTTGTAGGTACCAGAAGATGTTGATGTGATTTGAGGCTGAATAGAAACGTGATTTGATGTCAATAAAAAAATAAAATGAAAAACAAAGATGAAAGATAAATAAAAATGAATAAAAGTAATTGATAAAAAGTGAACAAAACAAGAACAATTGAAATTTCACACAATAAGACACAGGCCTGGCCAATAAAAACCGTTTTTTTTTCTCAAAGAGAATAGTAAATTGTTTTACTATGCAGCAAAGTAGTAGATTGACTGGAGTGGCTGATAGGATTTCAGCCAAGGCAGTCTACTTTGCTGCCGAATTAAACATATAATTTTTTCTCCGATCGTTATAATATCTAGGATATTGTATTTGCAAATTATTACAATACCCAAAATCATTTTATTTTTTCTGTAGTGAAAAATTAAAATGAAATTTGATAGAAATCGCAATAGTTGGAATGGATGGTTGCTATGGAAATCTATATGTCCATGATAATTACAGTTTGACAACTGATGTAATATCTGACTGTTCTTTGGAAAAATATCGAATATATTTATATTATGAACAGTGATAGTGACTAAGAAGTACTTACTCCTCTAGAAATAAGGAAGGTGGCAAAAAATATATATTGCCAGAAAATGTCGAAAGTTTAATTTGCATTGCGCATAATCACTTTGCTGCCTAGGCAGGAAAAGTAAAACTTTACTGATTGATATGTGTCTGCAAAATCAATATTTACTGTCAATCTGAGAAAAATTATGTTTTTCGTTAAAATCGCTGAGCTAATAAATCACCCTGTACATGTAAGTCGACCAACAGCCTGTACATTGCTACAAAAACCTATACCGTTCTCCAAACCACATGTAAGCATCAACAATTTTTAATCCACTCTTTCACAACGCCGTTCAGAACTCCTCCAAGAAAAAAAACCAACCGATGTATCTGCGGACCATCAGCGAGGTCTGGCGCTTAGAACACTTAATGAGTGAGTCATGTTAATATTCGAGGTGGTCTAGTAATTGTTTAACGGTTTGACGTCACAAGATGCACGCGATAGTTTTCGAACAATATCTTGGCGATTCAACAGCAAAATGATTCACACAACAGTCCTGGGGTCAGGTAAGTTGAAAATGCTGATGAGAAGTAAGTAGGGGTTCGAACATGTGTCAGAGTTTGGAAATTTCCATGCCGTATGATAATTTTTGGCATGTCACGAAAGGGGTGCATAGGTTTGTTATGCTATTGAAGGGCAGGTGCCTTCAGGAAGTTGGGGAGGGTGTCTAAGTCCATTTCTGGAGAACTGACACATTTGAATTGTGGAAATTGGGATTATGATATTATTCTACTAGCCAAGTGCTAAATAAGTGATATTATCCACTATATTATTTGATATTCTTCCCTAAGATCAAATATTTTTGAGACCTCAGTACTTCCCTATAGAGGACCTACGTCCAAGAGTGGATGAACAGAGGCTGAGAAAGAAGAAGAAAAAGTATTTCCCTATATGAAGGGAAGTAATAGAATTTTTCTCGGATTGACAGCAAATATTGATTTTGCAGACACATATCAATGAGCAAATTATTACTTTTCCTGTCTAGGCAGCAAAGTAATTATTCTCAATGCCAATAAAACATTCGAAAATTTCTGAAATTCGATATTTTTTGCCACCTTCCTTATTTCTGGAGGAGTAAGTACTTCTAAGTCGCTATCACTGTCCATAATATAAATATATCCGATATTTTTCCAAAAAATTGTCAGATTTTTCATAAGTTGTTAAACTATAATTATCATGGACATATACATTTCCATAGCAACCAACCATTTCAACAAGTGCGATTTCTTTCAGATTTCGTTTAAATTTATTACTCCAATTTGCAAATACAATATCCTACAAGTACAATCGAAGAAAACTTGTATATGCTCAACTGGGCAGCAAAGTAGATTGACTGCCTCAGCCTCGCTAAGCTAGGCTATGAACTATCAGCCGCGGCAGTCAATCGACTACTTTGCTGCCTAGTAAAACAAACAACTATTGTCTGAGAATTTTGTAGAATTTTTAATCCTGTGATATTATTCAATATTCAATTTTGTACGACCCTCTATTTGTATTATACATTTGTATTATTCCAAATAATAAAATATCAATGAAAAAACTGAAATATGCATAGACACTCTTTTGTTCATTCTCATTTTCAGAACATGATCTGTCTTCAAAATTTTGAAATAAAATAATGTTCTCTTGAATTCGAGAAATATTCTAACATGGCGTTTCAAATATTGTGTAGAAAAATGCGACCACACCTTTTTTTTTCAAATTAGAACCTTATATTTTTCAATGATCTTGTATTCTTATCCATGCATGCGTCAATTGCAACTTTGGATATATCTGAAGAAAATTCATTGTCTCCAAGGATGCAATTTGCGCATGAATGAAGAAGTGCTCAAAAGATTCAGACATCCATGCTCTCCTTATATTTCTCATTGACATTTGGACGAAATTCACCACAATAAAGATTACAGAATTTGTCAAAAGACATTCCTGGCACTTCTTTCACATACTCTACTAATATCGCACCATGATCAAACTCCCCTAAAATATAATCTCTTACATTCCAACCACTTCTGAAGCAATCTACAAAAAGCCCGCTCAACAATTAATAATCATCAAAGAAACCGAATCTCAAGCCTCTCTTACACACGCTCCAATCAGCAAATTCTCAAGCCCCTGCACTCAGAGGGTTAGGGAAAGTACCCAGCTTCCCTCAGCATCCATCCGATGCCAGACTAGCAATCAAAGGACCTACAGGAAGGGCGTCAATGAAGTACCACTCGAGGCACTCCTTCAAGAGGGTAGTTTTATTATCTTACTTCATTTGGACCACAATGGAACAACAATGGACAGAAATGGCGATCTCCAGATACTGCTGGGGGTATTTTGAAGATGCTGGTACGATAAATTCACGAGAGATGCTATCAGGTTGTCCAGAATCGGAGTAGGCATTGTTCTGTCACGTATTGTAACGGAATTGGTGGTATTTTACCGCAGTATGTGATTCATTCGAGTTGAAAATGCGGCGAGGACATACTAGAGTAGCAATTTGTGGATTTGCTGCTAATTGAGTTGAAAAAACTGATGAGGTATGCATTAGATACGTGTTGGGGAAGTGGAATTGCACGTTGTATACATGTACAGACTGTGATGTTAAGTGCATTAGTCTATCTTCTTTGTTTTCGAATTACAGGCGCAAATTTTATAATTGGTCTCAATGTTGAAATCGTGCAAGTTCCAATTTTGGATCAAAAATTGAAAACGAAATAAAAAAGAAGATTGCAGTTCCTCCAAAAAAGATTTATAATACTATTTCCACCTTCTCTAAGGGTTAAAAAGTTCTAGTTCAGGTATCACAAATTTTGCACATCATATACACATTGTCTAGGTATTATCAACACCTCTGTATCTTTCCAGTTTCTCTCAAAATATACTCGTTTTGTTTTAATATCAAAATGAATCTCATTATAGGAAAACCCTTGATCTCTGGTCTATGCGAAAATTTATTAGGATATAGAAAGTAAACAAGATTGTTGAACATTCTTTTTTGTTTTGTCTTGATTGAATTGGTACACATAAATACATTATGCATATCTATATTAATATTTGTAGCATTCCTTTTTTTACTTAACGCTGTTTACGATTTGTGTACTATAAACAACGAAATTTTAATTAATATTCATGCATTTCCAAAATCCATCTTACTCATATAATTTCTCGAATTCTTATGACTCAGCTGAATGATATCTTATCTATCACATAGGTCATGAACTTTAAACTTGAATCAAATTAATAATAATGCACTAAGTAGGACCATTACATATTACCTTAAATAAGCATATAGCACTGGATACTTAGATCATCCCTATTTTGGTTTTATATTTATTAGGTATACTTGCTCAAACAATAATACTTCTCCTCGAAACTAGAGGGTGTTTTTTTTCGAGGTATATAACTTTAAGTTGGCATTACTGTTCAAGATGGTGACCGATTTAACAGCTGTCAAGTGATTTATTTTCAGTTTGGTTTGGCAATTCATCGTGAATAGACTCACGCCTGAACAATGCTTGCAAATAGTGCAATTTCATTTCGAAAATAATGGTTCTGTGCGGAATACGTATCGCGCACTACGTCCATTTTATTTTGTTTAGCGATGAAGCGCACTTCTGGTTGAATGGCTACGTCAACGAACAGAATTGCCGCATTTGGAGTGAAGCTAATCCTCAAGTGTATATCCAAACACCGTTACATCCAGAAAAACTGACTGTTTGGTGCGATTTATGGGCTGGTGGAATCATTGGTCCGTACTTCTTCAAAAACGATGATGGTCAGAACGTTACAGTCAATGGTGATCGGTATAGAGCCATGATTACTAACTTTTTCATTCCTGAATTGAACAACCATGATGTCCAGGAGCTGTGGTTCCAAAAAGACGGCGCAACATGTCACACATGTCGTGCCACAATCGATTTATTGAAAGACACGTTTGGTTACCGCCTAATTTTACGTTTTGGACCTGTGAATTGGCCTCCAAGATCTTGTGATTTAACACCGCTAAACTACTTTCTGTGGGGCTATGTAAAGTCATTGGACTATGCGAATAAGCCACAAACCCTTGACCATTTGGAAGACAACATTCGCCGTGTTATTGCCGATATACGGCCACAAATGTTGGAAAAAGTCATCGAAAATTGGACGTCCAGATTGGACTACATCCGAGCCAGCCGTGGCGGTCATATACCAGAAATCATATTTAAAATGTAATGCCACAAGATTATCTTGCGGATAAATAAAATTCATGTCAATCGAATAATCCATCGTTGTTTTATTGCAATTTAAAGTTCTATAGACCTAAAAAAAAACACCCTTTATAAAAGGAAACTATTTTCTAAGGACTATTGTAAAAATATTTTGATAACTAAGTTTGATTTATTTCTCCTTGCATTGAAACAATATTGAGCCATACCTTGCCTTAGTTCACATATGTCATAACACTAATATTTTCCGAAGGAAATATCAAACGTCATATTTCACTATGAAAACGTTTCATATCTTATATTTTCATCATTTTGCTCGCATTGTCGTTGAGTTCTCACGTATCTAGTTATTTCGCAAAAAAAAGAAATAATAACCAGTAATGCTAAATTCGCATAATGTTTTTTTTTTCAATAGTTCAATTCTAAACGTGTTCCTAAGGAGTTGCTTGGAGCGCGTGGTTAACTGTACCTTCATTGTGGCTTACAACGATGTTGAATGACCCGAAGACATTTCAACATATCCAATCACACCCATAAACGAGTATCTTCTGAAAGCTACAATCTTCTGCACACATCTCTTCGTATTGCCCATCAGCCTTTCATGAATGAAATTAGCCAAGCGTGAAATTGCACCTAGTAGGTACTGAATCCTTTCGTTTAAAAGCCATGGTTTGCCATATGCAAATCGATTTTGGTGTTTTGCAAAACCGGTATTCGTTAATGAATGAAATTTTAGCGAACTGGTCTTCGTTTTCGCTGAATGAATATTATGCTGTTGGTGGTGTTCTTGTTTGGACCTGTGAGGAATTAACAAAACAAGATTCCAAGGTTTGATATTGTACGTTTGAATTGCAACGAGAAGGAAAATGAAGAGAAGTTTCAATAACATAAGGCGGATAAGATGTTAGACACAATTTTATGCATTTTTTAGGAATATCATTTCCTTATTCGAATAGTGCTCCTTATTGTTCCTCGATTAAAATTGATATATTCATCATTATTTTGATTTGAGGAAAATAGGGATTCAACAAGCTTGACAGTTGGACCAACTGCTTGACTTGAAAATGAAGCTCGTGAAAAATTACATATTTGAGCTTGACTTGACTTGATTTTAGATATCTTTTGCTTGACTTGATAACAAGCTGCTTGATATTACTTTACTTGACATGCACGGCATATATTTCTGCAATCTCATGCACGCTTAGACTAAATAAGGGGATTCCCCGAGCTCCGAGAGACTGAAGCATTCGCCAGTGTGACTTTATTAGTAACATTTCTATGAAATCTATTGGTAGATTTTGGTAGTTTCAGAAATCTTTTCAAACTTGGCCGAAATGACACAGGATTTTTTATCAACGCCAGCATCTTCAGCTCCTGTTCAAAGACAATTTTCCAGAACTGCTCTCATAGTTACAAAAACCCGCAATAGGTTAGGCGACAAATCTATTAGAGACCTCATGTGTCTCAGATCTTGGAAAAAAAAATATGAAATCAAGCAGCCTAGAGGTTTCTCAATATTGAAAAACTTCATTTTTTTATTTTGTTATGATTTATAGTGATTTGTTTTATGTTTCTATTTCAAAAAAGTTGATATTTTCGGTTCTTTTATACAATAATTTTAATAAATTTATAAATAAATTTCATAAATAAAATTGTGTTTTACAAGGTTTCTTCTCATTCACCTAATCATTTTTCATTGATGTGACACTACACACTGAAACTGCTGAAAATCAAGTAGCTTGATATGATTCAAGTATTTGATAATAAATACTTGACTTGAAATTGACTTGAAATCAATTCAAGCTCAAGCCAAGTAGCTTGAGAATTAAGCCAATCCGTGAATCCCTAGAGGTAAACCATAATATATAGGCTGTCTCACTAGATTATGACGTAGCTGTTTGAACAAGTGCACCTCCTCTGTAATAAAATGTGATACACTCAATTGTAACCTCATTAATTATGAATCTTGCAACGTTAATTAATATTATAGAACTTCTATGTTCACAATTATTGAGTTCTGTGTAATGAAACTATCCAGATTTTAATACGTTTAGTGGTTGAGAAGTTGATTATTATCATTAGTTAGATGATTTCTCAAGCAATACATTCCTCCAGTCATTACCATAACAACATAAAAAGTACCGAAAATGGGTTGACGTCTGAGCTAACTTAATACCAAACATCTGTGCAAGACATTGTAACATTCCCCACAATAAAAAAACACACAAGCTTAATATTTAAAAACCAAATTGTTCCCATATAAGGGACACCCAACTATCACTTCTATTTATCTGTCTTAACCTCCATGTATACAACTCACTACGCCATTTAAAGAATCGTCACCACCTAATTACATATACAAAACGTCTTACATTGTGTATTTTCATTATGTAATTTTCATTCTCATTCCAGATGTCGGTGGTTCAGCCAAGCACACTTGACCTTGATCCGGTGGCTTCTGTGGTCCCACGTTACAAGTTCACGTAAACCTCGACGTAAACACACAACATCGAGCTATCTGTGAGATCTATAGGATGTAGCACATTTGAGATACAAACATAACTTAATTGTCTCGGATAGACAATATTATTTCGCATGTGATTTTTCCCAAGAACAACGTGAGAATGGGTCGTTAAACTGATTTTTTTTCGGTAGGAACCAAAACATCGGCTCACCTGTCTACAGTAAAAACAATATATAGAGTGGACACTTTTTTAATGGGATTGTGTTGGTAACTTTTAAACCATAAGAGTTAGAAGGTCGGTCAAATGGAGAAAAAGTTGCATGGATAGAAGCATTATCAAGCAGTTCAAACAAATCGCGATTATCAGGTCCGGTTATTGAGATATCATAAGAAGAGTAAATTTTGTCATTTTGATTTCTCTTTTTTTCCTAATTTATTTCAGACATTATCAGAAAATGTTACAGGAATTTTTTATTCGCCAGTAAATTATCCTCGATTTGACGTAATCAGATTTCGTATCCAACGTTTCGTACTCTCTTGGCCACCCTCAACCTCATTTTTTCAATACAGACCTGCATATTTTATGACACTTTTCGAAATAACTTTTAACGCTGAATTCAACGATATATCATACAATGTCATTCAAAGTTGATTTTCAGGTGATCTTGTTTGAACTGCTTGATAATGCTTCTATGCATGCAACTTTTTCTCCATTTGACCGACCTTCTAACTCTTATGGTTTGAAAGGTACCTATACAATCCCATTAAAAAAGTGGCCAGTCTGTATGCATATTTCGATGATTTGAGGTAAGAATGTAAGAGGCTATCAGGAATAAGATAACAAAATTTGATCAAGAAAATATTTCATACCGAAATATCTGAAATGACTACTGTTTATACCAGCGTCAAGAAAACCCTCTTCGAATGACAGCTGACATTTCAAATCGTCTCGTTAGTAATGTACTACCTGTATATGAGATACGATATACCCGCAGACCTGATTGTTATGTATTTCTGTTTTCAGTCATCGACTTGACAGTTTGGCATGTTAAAATAAACAAATCAAGAATGATCCATCTATAAAACAATGCAGTAGTCGGGCGTGTATATCGAATACAGTCCGTTGTCAGATGGCATGCATTGATAAATATGATTTTAATACATTATTGGATCAATGTACCCGAAACTATAAGAATAATTTGTGTCCAATTTATTTTGCTATAAGTTTTTGCATTTTATAAAATGAAATGTGCTTGCTTATTATTTCTAGAGTTCAAGCAGATTCATTTTTTATATAGTAATATTTACAGTAAAATACTATTAGACAATAATCAGTTTATAACTTGACTTACATTGATAATGATATTGGTGATTTTCCGTTTTGGTAGCCTTTGTTATTTTTTGACAATTTATTATGCGAAAATAATTTGAGGAGATTAATTGGACAGGATTTAAACATTTTTTCAAATGACCTATTCTATGTTCTATAGAGATACAGGGCCACGAACTTATAGAATGTTATTTTGTCATTGGAACATTGTCCCCAAAAGTAGAAAACTACTTTATGATAAAATTATTCAGCCCATACAATCCGTGATGCTAGAAATGTAAAAATTATTTAGAATCTTCTTCTTATAGTCTTTCTAAAACTTAGTCTGTGAAATTGAATATTTCGTTCAATACTAAAAATATAGATCAAATTAATAAAATATACAGGGAGGAACTATAATATGAACAAACTTGCAATGGTAGTAAATTCAGTTTCATACCATTCCAGTTCAGCGATACCATCAAAAACATACTGTATTCCTTCTACAGCCTACACCTCTTCAAAACCGTATACACCATCCATCAGGGCCCGAAGAGAAAAACACACATCATACGTCATTGTGCGCCCCTATAAAGACTCTCTTCATTCATAAAATGCACCTTCCCCTCCATTGTTAGAAAATCTACCTGCGATGCGAATGTTGTAGGCAGATGAAATAAATGGGAATTTTTTTAAACGTGGAACGTAAAGGTCACCTGTGTTCAGGTGGTGGCCTTTTATGCTTCCAGTCACTCATTTCGCGCGAGTTATTCGAATGAGAGATGTAGAGAAATTTGTATGCCTAACCTATTACGTTACGTTACTGTCATATATTGTATGAAATTATAAAGACAGTACAGACAAGTACTAAATTTTTAGTAGTACTTAAAATTTATTATATAAGTTTTGCAAATGAGATCTAATGAATAGAATTCACCGTGTAATTTAAAGAATACACGATCCATAGAACTGAAATTAAATTTGAATTTTTCTATGTGTTCGGTAGATAGAAAAAAATTATTCACAAATTAAGTAATAGGCTATTTCAGGTGAAAATAAATTACAGAAACTCCTGACTCCAAGTGAGGGATTGTTTGATCTAAAAAAGCCAATTATATTAATCTAAATATTGATTTATGTGTATAGTTTATCAATAAATTGCAGCGTTAGCTGCAGATGAAGAGACTTGTTATCAGTTTTCAGAATTGAAGAATTTATTGTTGAAAATGCAGCTCCAAAATATTCTGTCGCTATCATTTATTAACCCTATTAACTACATTGGTTGCAATCAATCAATCTTGGGATAAATTTTATTTTCTCCCGAACTTATTGTCAATTGTATCTTACCTCCCAGATACTAGAACTGCCAGATTAAAGCCACTTGAACCTTTATGGGTTAATACTTTCCTTCAATCTAATGAAAGTGACAAGGAAATTTGGCGTTCGGAATGGAGTTCTTGTAATGTCTTCAACAGAGGTATGATCGTTGATCCTTCAGAGAAAGTTCTAGGTTTCAATCTGCCTAGGGAAATCTGGTGTATTTTAAATCGACTTGGGACTGGTCATGATCGTTGTAAAACTATCTCTTCAAATGGCATTCCATCGAAATGACCACTTGGTGAATACTTGTTCAATATATAAATTTCCTGGTGGTTTACAAGCTCTCCATTCAGTTTCAGATTCTTCTTTAGAATGACTCGTCAACTTTGAACCATTATAATGAAAAGCATAATATTTATTAGGTACTCCTTCATTTTTCGCTGAACTCAAAAATTAACCAGGAACAGTCTAAAAATTGCGAGAACCAAAATGTCTGTTGGCCTGCGCTATCGATCTAAAAATCAGAATAAGCATCAACCTCATAGAACCATTGGACAGCTACAAAAACAAACTAGCATTTGGCTCACTCCCGACCACTTCATTAAGATCAATTCAATCCAATATTGCCAATCAGAATCTTCATCAACTAATCGGATCGAATATTTTTTATGCTACTGCATCAATTCTTCCCAGTTGATCTTTCAGCGCAATACAGTCGTGGGAAAATGTTGCTGCATCGTTTCATATACCTAATTATTTCGTGTATTACGATCACGTACTTAAATGCTCCAAACCTGTTCCAGCCACCACACAGATTCTGAATAAAGATATATCGGTATCATTCCTTGTCTCTACTTTTTTTTTTCATCTGCTCTTACCAAAACTGAATTTAGCCGCTTCTTGACTTGACTGATGGTGACATTCTTCTTTCACTGGTACTTGTTATGGTTACGAGATGTTTTAAATTTGAATGCTGGATATATATGCTTTAGAAAATTTGTTTGTAGCTCTATGGATACTAATTTTGACTCTAATATTTCAGTAGTCATCAATCAATATAGTCATCCATGGTTGTTTTATGACTTTTCCAGTGACGAACAAGTGAGGCAGGAGCTAGATTTATGCTGTGTATGTTATTGAGCCTAATTTTCAATTTTTCTGAGAATTGGCAATTGCACCTGAGAAGTATGGAGAGAAAGAAGTTGAAACATATCAATACCATGGAAGAATACCAATATTGTACACAAGAATGATATGCCTCTTTTCTATAATTCACTTTATGTTTTTTAATCTTAATTGCAAACTTTACTTCTACAAATGATTTCTACAAATTTCTACAAACAATTTATGGATCATCATTCGAAGATCGCACCACACAAAGCTGACAATTGATGAACTGACAACAAATCGTAACACAAGAGTTATGGGATAGATGGGATATGAATATTTTCTTTCAGAAAGAAGGTTGAATTCAAACATTCCTCTTTGAACTCCTATAAAAAAAAACCTTATAGGCACCTACCAACAAATCTTTAGAACTGGATGATGAATACCTAGTATTCAACAAATTTTCAAATGAAACTATCGATATTCAAATACGAAACCAAAAACAGTAGTAAAAACAATAAATAATAAACAATACAAAAGATATAATCACTCTGTACGTTTTCCCATGAAAAAAAACATAAAATAAAAAAAATAATAACATCAAAAAACAAGACAACAAATCGAACCTAAACACATGAACACAAAAACGAATATATTCATATATTCCTTCATGTTGTATCACAAAATCAACAACAAGGCAGCTGTCCATTCAGTTGACTAAAAGCATCAAATATCCAATGTCGCCCATGCGTTCTCCATTCACTCTGTCGGCCTACAATTGCCCAACTGGATGTTCAACAACACCGGAAAGGAAGAAAAGCAAAGTTTTGAAGTGTCTAGTGGACGACTGGCTGGCTGATGCCGGAGTTCTGTAAAAACCAGACAATCGGTGGCCAAGTGGTCAATGGGATCGTTTGGTTTTCTTAAGAAATGCTTGGTTACTCCCACTGAATGGAGTCGAGTGTTACGTAAACTTCGTTTTGGGGTAATTTGTAATTTGCGACAAAGGTAACTTGAGATTGGGGGTTCGAATATAAAGCAGATGCAAGAGGTCACATTTCAAACCTACCATTTCTACCTTCAAGTTTTAAGAAAATTTCAATTCACCTAAAAAACAACGACGAGCAATTTTAAGATCCTGATCAGCAACTTGTCAGCAAGTGAGCATATAGGAGCTAAGATGTACAAGGTAATCGTAAACCACCGGTAAATACATACACTGTGTCCGTAAAGTATAGAACAAATTCATTTTTAGCTGAACAGACCATTTAAAGAAATAATCGTGAAACATGCCGATTTTTCATTTTAATTTACCGTATTTTAAAATAATAATCTAATATACAGGGCGTATTACTTTCGAAAATGATATCACCGTCATTTCTTTTAAATGGAACACCCCTATTTTGTCTCAATTTTCCGATTACTCTAGCTGAGCTGATTCCAAAAATGTATCACATGTTGATTCCAATTGGTATAGGGTGGACAAAAATACAATAGTTTTGTGTGTGCTCATAAAGTAACGCGTAACATTCTTCATTAGTTAAATTAACAATATTATCGAAAATACTTATTGTCTAGCGGCAATAAACAAATAATGACATTTCACAAAAATCTAGACGACTATGTTTTTTTTAAATTGATAAGAAATAATTTCTTTCATATTCTGTCTGCTAGACCTCAAGTACCAAACATGTTTGGCAACAGCTCATTTTCATTAATCTAAAAATGTCACAAACTAAAGTGTGTTACATTCAAACCAATTGCCACTAGACAATAAGTATTTTTGATAATATTGTTAATTTAACTAATTAAGAATAGTACGCGTTACTTTATATGAGCACACACAAAAATATTGTATTTTTGTCCACCCTGTACCAATTGGAATCAACATGTGATACATTTCTGGAATCAGCTCAGCTAGAGTAATCGGAAAATTGAGAAAAAATGGGGGTGTTCCATTTAAAAAAAAAGAAGGTAACGTTATTACTCGAAAGTAATTCACCCTGTATATTAGATTATTATTTTAAAATGCGGTAAATTAAAATCAAAAATCGACATCTTTCAGGATTATTTCTCAAAATGGTGTGTTCAGCTAAAAACGAATTTGTTCCATACTTTACGGACACAGTGTATATCAAATGATATTATATTCCCTACTTTTAAAGATACCGGGAAGAAGCAATCAACAACGACGCTCTAAGTTATAAACTCTTCACATTAATTTCACAGTACCGGAAACTTCTTGAACTATAAAAACCAAATGACATAATTAATGACGTACATGTAGGTATTGGCGGTCATCTCAACAAACCAACATTCTGGTCGATAATAAATCTAAAAGAAAATATTGCGAAACAGTTAAAATAAACTATTCAATAATTGCGGTTTGAAGGCAGGAAATACACTTTCCACGCGTTTATAATTTGTCGATGTCATTATCATCATTAATATGATCAATATATTTAAGTAAGATCTAGGAGTACACCCATATTTCTAGTGTCCATTTTTAATCATTGCCATCAACTTTAATCATCATTTATTTTCTGCTTCTATGTGATTATCTTTTTCTTCAGAAAATTAGTTTGAAATTTACAAAAATTGAATATTGTTCATTCGAATAAGAATTGTGATATTTTTGACGAAAATTGTTAAGTGTTATGACATTATTATTTTGGAACGTGCATGGTATAGGTATTGTTCATTGACTATCTTGATAAAGATAGGTACAACCATCAACTGTTAATATGAAAAAACGTATTGGGTAGTTTGAGTGCACAAATAAAGGAAAAACGTTCTCAAATGCAAAATAAGACACTGCATCTAGTCACGTCGACGGCCAAACCGAATATTCACGGTTCCAAGGTCATACTCAATATTTGATGGGACCAGCTCGGCGTAGTATATTATGAGTTGTTGAAACCGACTGAAGCAATCACAGCGATCGTTATCGAACGCAATTTATGTTCTCTACTTCAGGTCAGTGCTATCATTTCTTGTTTTTTATGTCATATCGAATCCACATGAATAATTCTAACAGATACACTTAAGTGCCACCCACTGAATAATTTGAAACGACACTCGTCTTATCAAACTCTCTTGTTACGTATTCCACACTTAACCATTCTGATTTCGAATTCGTTTCAGAATTTCCAATTCAGATTTTTCGATATGTACGTAATTTTGACTCCGTTTGCCGAGCATTGATATGCACGTTGGGTTTCTACGTACCATGCAGAATACACTTTGCGTCTTGTAATTAATTCTTCACAGTTGTTTTATTTGTCAAATTGTTGTTGCAGAGGTAATCGATCTGACGTTTCTGTCGCTTTGAATTTCAATTTTATCG
Organism: Harmonia axyridis; assembly: GCF_914767665.1. Taxonomy (NCBI): domain Eukaryota; kingdom Metazoa; phylum Arthropoda; class Insecta; order Coleoptera; family Coccinellidae; genus Harmonia; species Harmonia axyridis. The sequence continues at coordinate 8,817,737 of NC_059502.1, forward strand.
GTGTGTGGAGTATCGCGTATTCTAAGGCGGTCTTGTACAAGAATCGTCCTTCAAGTAGGTATGGCACGTTGTGAATGCTGAACTGATGTAGAAAAGATGGATTCAGGATTTGTTTTGTAATATGGGATGATTTGAGAGCGAAAAAAATTTAAAATTTGTAAAAATCACTGATTAGTAAATATGTGGTCCCCAAGAGTACATTTGACGCATAAACGAGCGATCGAAAGCTCCTGACTTCAGTTCAGTGTTTTCTCCATTTCTTTTATCGATAATCTGCTTGAATTGGTTCTGATTTCTGATGCCTTGAATTTTCTATGGTTGTGATTGACGAGCCTTGAAATTGTTATTGTACATTCAAATGCCAATCTTCATTACTATCGGATCTAAAATAAAATTTCGAAAGATCATATTTACGGAACCCTTTGTGGAATTTTGACTATTTATTAACTCAACTGCGGTGTTCAAGGCTCAAACATTTAAATAACAAATATTTGATTAAAACACTCTTTTCGAAAGCATTATCCAAAATCGAGCACACCAAATTACATTTTAATTGCAACTTATTAGATTTTTTATTCCATAATTTATACAATGTTGAAATCTCAAAACACAGTTGACAGAATGGAGCACTGTGAACAAACTAAATGTCAAATGACGATAAAATACAGTTGTGCCAAATGAATACCGAAAAAAAATTCAAAAATGTATTTACTCTCTCAATCAAATCTTTTTCTCTTACAAAAAATTTGTTTTTCAATTTCAATGGGTACACCAATTCTTATATCTGCACGCATTCCATTCATTTAATGTCATTGTAATGCTTATCTTGTACTTTTATTCATTGTTAAAATTCATTCGTAAGAACACTATCGCTGGTATTGTATTTGCTATCGATAGATTGACTGCTGGTCAGCAGAAGAATTTCTGACTCAGTTTGATAATAGAGACTGGAATTGTGATAGTTTTATCGAGTTTTTTCGAATTGATACAATGGATAAAATTCCCAATAATTGAAAATAATTACAATAATCGATTTCTGTTTTAGCGTAGGTCTCATATTTTTCAACTATCGGGTGTTTTTTTCCGAGGTATATAACTTTAAGTTGGCATTTCTGTTCAAGATGGTGACCGATTTGACAGCTGTCAAGTGATTTATTCTCAGTTTGGTTTGGCAATTCATCATGAATAGACTCACGCCTGAACAACGCTTGAAAATAGTGCAATTTCATTTCGAAAATAATGGTTCTGTGCGGAATACGTATCGCACACTACGTCCATTTTATTATGTTTAGCGATGAAGCGCACTTCTGGTTGAATGGCTACGTCAACAAACGAAACTGTCGCAATTGGAGTGAAGCTAATCCTCAAGTGTATGTCGCAACACCGGTACATCCAGAAAAACTGACTGTTTGGGCTGGTTCTTCTTCAAAAACGATTATGGCCAGAACGTTACAGTCAATGGTGATCGGTATAGAGCCATGATTACTGACTTTTTCATTCCTGAATTGAACAACCATGATGTCCAGAAGAATGGTTCCAACAAGACGGCGCAACATGTCACACAGCTCGTGCCACAATCGATTTATTGAAAGACCGCTTAATTTCACGTTTTGGACCTGTGAATTGGCCTCCAGGATCTTGTGATTTAACACCGCTAGACTACTTTCTGTGGGGCTATGTAAAGTCATTGGTCTATGCGGATAAGCCACAAACCCTTGACCATTTGGAAGACAACATTAGCCGTGTTATTGCCGATATACGGCCACAAATGTTGGAAAAAATCATCGAAAATTGGACGTCCAGATTGGACTGCATCCGAGCCAGCCGTGGCGGTCATATGCCAGAAATCATATTTAAAATGTAATGCCACAAGATTATCTTGCGGATAAATAAAATTCATGTCAATCGAATAATCCATCGTTGTTTTATTGCAATTTAAAGTTCTATAGCTCTAAAAAAAACACCCTTTATATACCTCAAACTGAATAGCTTTTTTTTGAGTCAAACTTCGAAAATAGGAGACATTGTGATGAAAAGCGATGAGCTCAGGGAACGAGCACTGAGAATGGAAGAGTTCCTGATTAACAGGATATTTTATTCACCCAAAGAAGGAAGCATTTAAGAATCAAATGTTGAAACAAATCTTCGCTTCAGTTAATCTACAACATGTTGTTACTCATCCTTTTTTTTTCGTGTGCTCTCCCCTTGTAGGTAGTCAATAATTAATTCTTAATTAAGTCGTTAAACTAATATATTCATCGACAAAAATGATATTCAACGCACTTGAGCATAAAATGAAAACAATTACCACAGAATTTCCATAAAGATTACCTTCCAGTTCCTTTTTATCTTGTACCTACTCGGAAGATAAACTAAACTGGTGACTTTAACCATTATCTGGAGACAGGAAGTGATTTCCACCACCGGATATTGGTGGAATTTTTCAAGATATACAGTTCTTATGTACTTCCTAATATTTGGTTATTGGGCTCGAGCAATAACTCAAGTTTACAATGGCACACCCGTGGTTTGAGATACACATTGTATCGAGAATGATCCAGGTGGCGTTTATTTGAAAAGATTTTACCTGTTACAGTCAGTTTGAATTGGGAAAAATTGATTGGTTCATCCCAACACTCCAACTTTCTTTTTTCTGACGATGTTAAGAATCAATAGTTTAGTAAAAGACGATAGAAAACGTGTATTGGTGTGGATGGTGATGTAATTTCTTCAATAAGTTATTCGACAATACCTCAGTTCACAAATTCTTGAAGTGCATTAATAGATTATTCGAATTATTTATGACATTTGCCAATCAGAAGAACATAATGAAGCATTGGATTAAAAAAATATTGTAAAGGGTGTTTTTTTTAGAGCTATAGAACTTTAAATTGCAATAAAACAACGATGGATTATTCGATTGACATGAATTTTATTTATCCGCAAGATAATCTTGTGGCATTACATTTCAAATATGATTTCTGGCATATGACCGCCACGGTTGGCTCGAATGTAGTCCAATCTGGACGTCCAATTTTCGATGACTTTTTCCAACAGTTGTGGCCGTATAAAACACGGCGAATGTTGTCTTCCAAGTGGTCAAGGGTTTGTGGCTTATCCGCATAGACCAATGACTTTACATAGCCCCACAGAAAGTAGTCTAGCGGTTTTAAATCATAAGATCTTGGAGACCAATTCACAGGTCCAAAACGTGAAATTAGGCGGTTACCAAACGTGTCTTTCAATAAATCGATTGTGGCACGAGCTGTGTGACATGTTGCGCCGTCTTGTTGGAACCACAGCTCCTGGACATCATGGTTGTTCAATTCAGTAATGAAAAAGTTAGTAATCATGGCTCTATACCGATCACTATTGACTGTAACGTTCTGGCCATCATCGTTTTTGAAGAAGTACGGACCAATGATTCCATCAGGCCATAAAGCGCACCAAACAGTCAGTTTTTCTAGATGTAACGGTGTTTCGACATACACTTGAGGATTAGCTTCACTCCAAATGCGGCAGTTTCGTTTGTTGACGTAGCCTTTCAACCAGAAGTGCGTTTCATCGCTAAACAAAATAAAATGGACGTAGTGCGCGATACGTATTCCGCACAGAACCATTATTTTCGAAATAAAATTGCACTATTTGCAAGCGTTGTTCAGGCGTGAGTCTATTCATGATGAATTGCCGAACCAAACTGAGAATAAATCCCTTGACAGCTGCTAAATCGGTCGCCATCTTGAACAGTAATGCCAACTTAAAGTTATATACCTCGAAAAAAAACACCCGTTATTTCTCAGACCTTCAATAACGTTTGTGTGTTAATAAATGAAATTGATTTGATGATATCACACAATTTTTCAATTCTGAAAAAAAAACCTCCTCGAGCGGGACTCGAACCCGGAACCTCCGAATTACTAGTTCGATGCTCTAGCCAACCTTCCATAACCTAGCAACAAAAAGACAGGAAAAAATAGGTGAAGCATGCCCTTTTCACTTATGGTGCTATTTTGAAACTCTACATCCATATCAACACAAATAAAAAATTAAAAATCCAATCAATAAAATGAATTTCACTTCGTTTTGAAAGAAGTAACGTCATGTTATCAAACCAAGCCGATAGACAGTGTTATGACAGACGGATGGTTAGTTGTACCATAACTCGAGGAATACCACTCCATTTAAGACAGTCTCATCTGAATTGCATGATCCAATTTATGGAATATTCGTCATTACAACGGGTAATGGGTGCGTACAAGCAAATTGAGCACGTTTCTTGTTTTTCGATCTTCGGGTTCTGTTTCCCAAGCGGAATTAAAATATTCAGGACCGTATATGGCAGAATATGTTCTCGGTCATTTGCTATAAGGAAAATTTCAATCTAGCAGGTTGGTCAACTTGCGCTTGCACTGGCAACCAGCGACTGCTTTGTGGTCACGAGTGATATTATCATTGTAGAGAAGCTGTACAGATGCTAAGGTTTTTACAGTTGAGACTTGTGAACGAGGAAAAAAATAGCATAGGTAGTAACTTTGTACTGCTCATGTTCATAGAATTGATGCACAGCTTAACGTTTCTATGATAATTAACAGTGGTACTAGTAGATCTGTTCACATTGGTTACCATTGCTGTCACATATACTTTCTCTCATATTCATAGCAAGGTCTCAGTTAAGAAATCTTGGGAAAAATTTCATTTCTACCCGAACTTATTTCGAATTGTTTCTAACCTCCCAGATCTTAGAACTGCCAGATTAAAATCATGTAAACCATTATGGATTAATACTTCCTTTCAATCTAATGAAAGTGACAAGGAAATTTGACGTTCGGAATAGAGTTCTTGTGGTGTCTTCAACAAAAGTCTAATCGTTGATCCTTCAGAGAAAATTCCAGGTTTCAATCGTCCTAGGAACACTTGGTCTATTTTAAATCGACTAAGGACTGGTCATGGTCGTTGCAATAGTATGCTCTTCAAATGGCATTCTACAGGGTGTTTCCTAAACATGCGGCAAAAATTCAGGGGGTTGTTCCTTGGACTATTTTAAGCATGTTTTGTCCTTGGATGATTTTTGAAAAACCTCTTTGTTTCGAAGATACAGGGCGAACAACATTTTTCATATTTTTAAAATTAATAATAGTTTAAATAAAAATGCGTACCGCACTGTGTTTACTAAGTAGGTACAATTTATTTTTAAATTTGTTTAACAACATTCCAATTACTAAAAACGGCTTAAACCCCTTAGATTATTTCCTATGGGGCCATCTAAAATCATTAGTTTATACCACTCCAGTAGAAAATGTGGAAGACTTGCGAAATCGGATCATTGCTGGGTGTAACTTAATAAGAAATGATCCTGGTGTTTTTGAAAGGGTTCGGCAGTCAATGAGGAGAAGATTGGATGCTTGTATGCTGGCTAGAGGTGGTCATTTTCAACAGTTTTTGTAGGTTGAGTTGAATTTTCATGTAATTTTTCATAATAAAATGTTATTATCTGAAATTTTGTTTCCCCTATATCTTCGAAACAAATAGGTTTTTCAAAAATCATCAAAGGACAAAATATTCTTAGAATAGTCCAAGGAACAACCCCCTGAATTTTTGCCGCATGTTTAGGAAACACCCTGTATATTGAAAAGCCACTATGTAAGTGTGGTGTAGAGAAAACCTTTGACTACTAGGTGAAAACTTGCTCAATTTATAAATTTCATGGTGGTTTCCAAGCTATCCATTCAGTTTCAGAATTTTTTTTAGAATGGAGGACAGAGTTCTTGCTGAGGTTTTTATCTGTGGTCTTGTATCATAACGTAGAAATGTAGGATACCTCGATATATCTGATATATTATTTTAATTCTAAGGAAATGAAAAAATACAAAAAAATCAGTGTCGTTTTTTTTTCATTATTATTGTTCGTTGTGGTGCTCACTGAGATATTACTGAACCTAATATAATAATTTCAATCTAGTTAGGGATGGATATACGCCCTATTACTATATTTTATAAACATTGCTTTTTTTTTAATTCAACGCCCTGTATCTACTCAACTAAGCAACTTCGGACTTTGATCATAAAATTTTATTCTTTCAAACCACCTAACGAATCTCACTGTGAAGTTTCATGTTGTAGTTTTTTTATGAATAATTCTCTAGAAAATAGCATGTGAAATACGCGAAAATCTTAATTTCAAGAACACTTATGACAATTCGTATTCTACTCAGTCTCTCGGCCAATAACATCGTTCTGCCTTCAGAATCTTAAGGACGTCTCTAAGCAACTTAACAGCTATTAAAACCACTGATACGAGATTTTAATTGTCGATTCTCATTGAACTCGATTGACGTGCAACCGGTCCAGATTGCCTTAAAAATCCGGTGCACATCCTGCCTGCTCAAATGTCAATCTCATTAAGGATGCTCAAACGACCACTACTTAGAAGAAAGTCAATACTCGAGTCGACAGCGTCCTTCTAAAAAACACGCTTTCACAGAGTTCGTTTACTGTTCAAAAATAAGATATGAAGTCAGCCTTTGTTGGAAACACTGAGAGTTTGACATTTCTTATGTCATTTTTGTTATTTAGGTTAGGTTAGGTTATGTCATAACCTGCTGAACACAAAGGACATTAGAAATGTCGAAAAATAATAGATAGTCTTGCCATAATAACCATTTTAAATGAAATGATAGAGCTGTATTTCTCGAAATAGCGCTCAAAACTGAAATTTCAAGATGTTTGTTAAATATGCCTGAAAACTTAATATAAGTTCTATTCATGAGAAAATATATTATCGTAAAAAAGGATATACTTGCTTGTTAACCAACAAGCGCAAATTGTCTTCTATTCATTCACATTCAACGAAAACAATTAAATACATAAATCCTTTCAAATCTTCGTCTATAATGTCAAACATTCACTTGAAAGCCATTTATTCAAATCCAATAAAAACACACCTTGCCCTGAAGTAGAATGGTTACGTCTCCTATTAGCATATTAATATTTCCAATATTCTAATCTTAGAGCTCATTGTGCATTTCGTCTCTTGTTTATAGAAACTAATGACATAAATGGTAGTTATAGATAAAAGTCAAGAGCCTTGAATAGAATATTCCGAGAATTCTTACGTGCAATCTGTATTCTTTCGCTGTATTGCCTTCTCTGTTTCACCAGCACATGGAACTTCAATATACTGTATGTTACTTCAAAAGAGCTCTTCGAAAATCGAAGTTGAAATTAATATAATGGGTGTTTTTTCGAGGTATATAACTTTAAGTTGGCATTACTGTTCAAGATGGCGACCGATTTAACAGCTGTCAAGTGATTTATTCTCAGTTTGGTTTGGAAATTCATCATGAATAGACTCACGCCTGAACAACGCTTGCAAATAGTGCCATTTTATTTCGAAAATAATGGTTCTGTGCGGAATACGTATCGCGCACTACGTCCATTTTATTTTGTTTAGCGATGAAGCGCACTTCTGGTTGAAAGGCTACGTCAACAAACAAAACTGCCGCATTTGGAGTGAAGCTAATCCTCAAGTGTATTTCGAAACACCGTTACATCCAGAAAAACTGACTGTTTGGTGAGCTTTATGGGCTAGTGGAATCATTGGTCCGTACTTCTTCAAAAACGATGATGGCCAGAACGTTACAGTCAATGGTGATCGGTATAGAGCCATGATTACTAACTTTTTCATTCCTGAATTGAACAACCATGATGTCCAGGAGCTGTGGTTCCAACAAGACGACGCAACATGTCATACAGCTCGTGCCACAATCGTTTTATCGAAAGACACTTTTGGTGACCGCCTAATTTCACGTTTTGGACCTGTGAATTGGCCTCCAAGATCTTGTGATTTAACACCTCAGGACTACTTTCTGTGGGGCTATGTAAAGTCATTGGTCTATGCGGATAAGCCACAAACCCTTGACCATTTGGAAGACAACATTCGCCGTGTTATTGCCGATATACGGCCACAAATGTTGGAAAGAGTCATCGAAAATTGGACGTCCAGATTGGACTACATCCGAGCCAGCCATATAGTCATAGTCAGGTCATATGCCAGAAATCATATTTAAAATGTAATGCCACAAGATTATCTTACGGATAAATAAAATTCATGTCAATCGAATAATCCATCGTTGTTTTATTGCAATTTAAGGTTCTATAGCTCTAAAAAAAACACCCTTTAGTTTTGTTGAATCAACATACAGGTGAATTCCCTTATAAAAAGGTTAAATATTTGCTGCAGGAATTATTGAAAATCTTGTCATTTTAATTTAATATCCACTTCATACTCTCTATTCATATATCTGCATTAAAAGTTAAAATTTTCAGAGATACTACTAAAATTCAGACTTACTCGATTTACTGCATCAATTGAAACGTAAATGTGAAACGAATGAAGCAACATAAGATTTAAACATGTCAGTACTCACTCAAACTCTCCCCATTCATAAATATTACCCACCTGAAACGAAAACATAAAATTAGAAAACATAAATTACTACCAGTAAAAAAAAAATTAAATGCCAAATCAACGTAGTAGTCAGATATTCATGTATAAGCATCATCTACCTCGAGGAGAACATACAAAGTGATATGTTACACCGTCGGTGAGAATTCAGGTTGTAATTTTATAGCCTACCATAAAATCCACAAGAATCTGCTACCCATCTCACAGGATATCAACACCGTAAATCTAAGAGGTGACCAATTACATCAATGATAGCCGCAATCGTTGCAAAAAGTAAGGGATATTACTATTTTCTGAGCTTTCTGCATCCCATTACATAGAATAATTGATGATGAGCTTCTGTGTAATCTTGCTATTACCTGGTGGTTTTGATAGAGAACGATTTGCTTCACTTAAAAGCTGAATAATTTTTATTGATTGAGGCTGCAATCGACTAGCCAATAACTTGATGATGTTGTTCATGCTAGTTGGCATTTACTTCAAACACCATGGATAGGATAGTTATAAATATTAAATAGGTAACTGTAATAACAGTTGACTGACAAGACTAGTTGGAAATATTTTGTATAGTTTTCGAGAAATTAATTTTTCGATTTAGTCTATTGCAAATCTGATGAAGCAACTGTGTAGAGAAATAATTGTTATTTACATAATGAGATGGTTCAAATTAGAATAGCTGGTATTTAATATTAATTAAATGGTAAGTACCGACCAAGTCAATCAAATACTTGAATAATTTCAGTTTGACAAAGCCAGTAGAAATAAAAATTCGCATCATTATTCTATTACGATACTTTGACGAGCCGCCACTGAAGCAAACAGAAGGAAAATAAAGCTAATTCCTATAGATTCTATGTAAGATATGGAACCATCATTAGCACCAGTATCGTGTTTGCAACATCGTTATTGTTGATATAAACACAACACCACGAATGAAAGAAGCAGTGTTTTATTGAAAATATGTTCAGCTCGTGTAACAAAGCTTTCTTTGTTTCAACAGGACGATATTGGATAGCCTGGTTGATTTCTAGACGTTTGATGAGCTCAGTTGAAACGTATGCGAAATTTTTACTGAAAAATGCTGTGGAGGCAAGTTATTGGTCACGTTCTATAAGGTTTTTCACAAAATTCGATTATGTATTGGTATTCTAGAGTAGTTTTAATAGGAAATTAGTTAAACACTCTATTTTTGATCTGTTAATTTCAAGTTGAATATTTCGCACAACTAGTGACTTTATATTTGACATTTGAGTTTTAATAGTTTAATGCTTTTCAATATCCACATCAGATAAATTCAATTTGAACATAGATAACATCTAGAGAAAAAATGCGAAATTCAGTATTACACATTTTTTGCATTGTGAATCTCACGATAGCAAAGAAAAAATGCTAAATATTAGTATTACACATTTTTTGCATTGTGAATCTCTCCAAGATCAACTCACGATAGCAAAATGAAAACCAATCAACAACAGTCCCTTTATACTCTTTATAGCAAACGCAATGGAATTGATAGATGGTAAAGCTCCATTTGTACCAATTAAACCTATTGAGTTCACATAAAATTACTGGTTATCCCATTAAACACAATTGTAGGAAATTTTTATATTGGTTAATGACAGGCTTACCAAAATATCCCAAGTTCTGTGTAATCGTGGCGCAGACGGAAAGGTAAAATGCACTATGTCAGTGACTTCCCAAAAGTTCAAATGGGGACAAAAAATTTACATCTTTTCTTCCTACATTTTGTGATAAAATTTTCTGATATAGAACAGACCTTTTGGGAAATAATATATTTATGTGTGATTTTTTTTCACATTCAAAAGTGTCTATTTCATGGAGATGATAGTTTGAACCACTTCGAACATCTTGAATGGATAGTGGCGATTGACAAAGACCAAATGTTTTGGCAGATGTGTGATAAACAGGACAAGATACCTCGGCACATGGATAACAAAATATGTAAAAGTAAAATCAGAATTCAATATCACATATGAAGTTCACAAGTTCGCAGATAAAACCATATGAGAAGTTTCAAGCAGTAAAAACCAAAATTACCACATATTAAGTACCTGCAGCAGCCTTCAAGAAGAGATCAAGTTTCTCTGTGTTTGAGCACCTTAGGCAGTCTCATCACCTTGTGATGAGTATATCCCAGGGCAAATAAGACACTCTTTATATCTAGATTCTTTTTTGCTATGATTACAGAACTGTGGGAACTCGAAGCAGATGAAGCACAATTTTTTTACCTGTAGCAGTGGAGAGTGTTAGGAAACATGATATTTTCTTCAAGGCCTCTATTTGCAGGTGGAGTTCGATATGCTAGTTTTTTCAATTTTCGTTGGAACTGTGATGTGATAAATTCTCAAAGCTTGGGTTTATGATTCACCATTAGCATGTTACCGTCTTAATTATTCAGTTGATAATACTGGATATAAGATCGAAATTTACCGAAAATTTCTATAAAACAAAGAAGGCCTAAAGTTTGTCTGAATTGTAGATTATAGATCTTAATATATGTCGAATCTGCCCAATATACCTTATACATAACTAGCTGATTTGAGATATCGGTCATTTAAAATGTAAATATGGATTTTTATTTTCGCAATAATTTTTTGTTTCTACAATTTCTATGGAAAACTAGCAATTTTACATTTTTTTTGATAAAGTGTTGCCACTGTGGACAATTGCATTTTCCCTAAACCATCGGAAAAGTTTTTTCTTGAACATAACAAACCGGAATTGTGGGATACAAAAATCAGATAATGGAGATTAAGGTTGAAATTACTCTATGAACTTTACTACCAGGTTCTATGCACTTTAGAACCGCACCTGAAGATAATAATTTATCAGATTCATAAATAACGTGTAATTACCCCTGATTTAATTTCGTAATGATCTTTAATGACGGGTATATTGATTGTTCATCTCTTGATGCATGCAATATTATATATTTTTAGCTTACGTCTTATACTGACTGCTATGTCGTGATTACAGGATGAGTTTTTCCTGTTTTTGTTATGGTTAAGCGAGTAATGCACTTAATTCCCTATTTTTCTGCAGTTTCTCAGATGGGTTTCGATAATGATCTTTTCAGTAGTTATGTAAGAAACTTGAGAGAGAACTTTTGTTGAATATTTCACTGAAAACTCAATCTTGGACTACGATATGGTTGGATCTGGATATTGAAAATTGAGTGACGTTGCATATGTTGTTTGAAAACTGGATAAAAACGAGTTTCGTGTATTGACTATGCAATTTTCAAAAATCGATGAAAACCATGTTGAATTCAACGAATTGCACTTCCAACTGTTTGACCACCTGGCTTATTCCACAGATCTGCCCCACCAATGATTGCTGGCTTTTTGCAGACCTAAAAAGTATGCTCCTAGGAAAGAAATTTGGCTCTGAAGATTACAAACACAATTTTCCTACAGAAAAGGTTTTAAACCTTTAAATCGGAGCGTTGGAGTACACATATCACTCTTGAAGGTGACTATGTTGAGGAATGAAATAAAATTTTTATGAACAACAACTACTGGTTGATCAGTTGTATATATTTCGATTCTGAGTTGAAAACTTCCTTAGTATCCCAGAATGCATACATAAAGTGAAGGATATAAAATAGGAAAAAAGGCAGAGAGATCTCAATGAACAACAAACATAGTTGGTGAAAGAAGGACTAAATCCTACTGGAATTTTTATATAGAATTTGTGCATTGGAAAAGCAAAAACCCAACAATGCAAAACTCGTGAGCTCTACGTCTGAACTGTCACTAGAAGAAATTGAAAGCATAGCTTCCGTTATGTTTTAAATATAACTGCTTCTAGTGTTCTTGTGACAGTTCAGAGTGTTTTACATTATTGTTATTTTCTTATCAAATGCAGAATGACTGTATAAAGATCGTAGTACTTCTCTCTCAATTCATTATAAATCAACGCTTTTCATTATTTGAAAAAAATGCAAATGTGAATGTCCGGATTTTATTTTTATGAATTTTTTTCGATATATCTGGTAGTACGTATTGCTATATAAAAAAAAGATGTTTTCTGGTGTTCATCATGTAACTGAATCGTCAGCATCGCCGAAATTATCTCTACAACTCATTTATTCCAGGAGTATATCCTTCAATTAAAACTTAATACCTTCATAATGAAACACATTACTGTACGCTCCTAAGTACAGTCTAAGCTTAATACCGCCATCAAAAGAAATGTCCACTTCATGCTATCGCATACATATTCACCGGGAAGAAAGCTTTCACGTGGTCCATAGAAACGGTGAAAAAACGACTGAGCCTCTCGTCACTTCCTCAGAACGAGAATAACTTCCGGTACTCTTGGGAGGATGTGAAATCCATCAGATCGTGCCATATGCTATCCCGATCATCCTGTTTTTAATATGTGTAGCATCTGAGCGAGACGCCCATAGGTGAAATGTCAACCGGAAGTGCCCTGGTACCGCGTGCGAAACGTGGGTTTGTTTTCATGTCGGTCACGAACTTGTTCCTCTATGTTTTCGGCAGATTTTTGCATATCAATCGATGTGTTATATTGAAGGGACGGTCAATGTTTTTATGTAGTCACCTTTGGGTATTGGTACAAATTGATGTTACACAGGCGTACAACTTTGCTTTCGCCGTTTTTTTCCGAAATTCGAGGCTTTATTGTGAAAAACTGGTTATAAAAGGTGTTTTTTTTAGAGCTATAGAACTTTAAATTGCAATAAAACAACGATGGATTATTCGATTGACATGAATTTTATTTATCCGCAAGATAATCTTGTGGCATTACATTTCAAATATGATTTCTGGCATATGATCGCCACGGCTGGCTCGGATGTAGTCCAATCTGGACGTCCAATTTTCGATGACTTTTTCCAACATTTGTGGCCATATATCGGCAATAACACGACGAATGTTGTCTCCAAATGGTCAAGAGTTTGTGGCTTATCCGCACAGACCAATGACTTCACATAGCCCCACAGAAAGTAGTCTAGCGGTGTTGAATCACAAGATCTTGGAGGCCAATTCACAGGTCCAAAACGTGAAATTAGACGGTCATCAAACGTGTCTTTCAATAAATCGATTGTGGCACGAGCTGTGTGACATGTTGCGCCGTCTTGTTGGAACCACAGCTCCTGGACATCATGGTTGTTCAATTCAGAAATGCAAAAGTTAGTAATCATGGCTCTATACCGATCACCATTGGCTGTAACGTTCTGGCCATCATCGTTTTTGAAGAAGTACGGAATAATGATTCCACCAGCCCATAAAGCGCACCAAACAGTCAGTTTTTCTGGATGTAACGGTGTTTCGACATACACTTGAGGATTAGCTTCACTCCAAATGCGGCAGTTTTGTTTGTTGACGTAGCCATTCAACCAGAAGTTCGCTTCATCGCTAAACAAAATAAAATGGACGTAGTGCGCGATACGTATTCCGCACAAAACCATTATTTTCGAAATAAAATTGCATTATTTGCAAGCGTTGTTCAGGCGTGAGTCTATACATGATGAATTGCCAAACCAAACTGAGAATAAATCACTTGACAGCTGTTAAATCGGTCGCCATCTTGAACAGTAATGACAACTTAAAGTTATATACCTCGAAAAAAAACACCCGTTTCTATCAATATACTGAGTGATATTGAAATTAAATGCTATCTTTGTATATAATATTCAAATGGAGTAAAAAATATAAAATTCGCTTTTTGTGGAATTTTAACTTCAGCAGTAAAATTTTTCGAAATATGACTTTGAACATCCAAATTTTTCCAGTCCGGACCTGCCGTTATCAAAATGCAGACACACACCGTTCGTCCCAGTTATTGGTCGTCCCATATCACGAACCTGGACGTCATACACGACGTGTAAAGAACGCAATGGCACAACACCTAAGACTTAATAACAATGATCCTTAATTGAGACACAAAGCGGCGGTAACTTCTGTGCTCCGTACGTCTCGTTCTGTGTTCCCACGCTTACGTTTCGGGTCCGGGACACATCTGTTCTTCAGGGCAACAAGTGGGATATGGTGGAACATATGCAAGATGATCCACGACCTTGCCCGCGCTTTTCTTATACTACTGGGGACTTTTGTCTCAAGATCAAGGAGCTGGGGGAGTTATGGGAATTTTGTGATTCTAGATGACGCAGTTCACATTATGAGTTATTCGATGACGATATACGGGGAGTGTATTTCTGGCTGAAAAATTTGAATTTTTCTGATGTATAGTAATACAGAGGTCATCCATCCAGGTACTGTTCCCGTCCAACTCTGATTGGCTCCGGAAAAACCCAATTTTCATTTCCCATGGAATAACTATCGGGTGTTTTTTTCGATGTATATAACTATGTACAGTTATTCTTGTTCTCTTGTTAGAGGTCTTGTTGCTTTAGAATTTTGAAAAACTTTAATATCCGAATTAATTTTCAATCCAACCTGAAGGGAAAAAATCCTTGTTTTTTTGAAAACATTATATCTAATTGTATTTTTTATCGACTGCTTTTTGACATCACTTCAAAGTGTTCCTTCTGAAAACCATCAAAGACTTTTATTTTTTTTGAGCATTGCTTATAACGCGTGCTTTTTTCGAGGTATATAACTTCAAGTTGGCATTACTGTTCGAAATGGCAACCGATTTATGAGCTGTCAAGCGATTTATTCTCAGTTTGGTTTGGCAACTCATCAAGAATAGGCTCACGCCTGAACAACGCTTGCAAATAGTGCAATTTTATTTCGAAAATAATGGTTCTGTGCGGAATACGTATCGCGCACTACGTCCATTTTATTTTGTTTAGCGATGAAGCGCACTACTGGTTGAATGGCTACGTCAACAAACAAAACTGCCGCATTTGGAGTGAAGCTAATCCTCAAGTGTCTGTCGAAACACCGTTACTTCCAGAAAATCTGACTGTTTGGTGAGCTTTATGGGCTGGTGGAATCATTGGTCCGTACTTCTTCAAAAACGATGATGGCCAGAACGTTACAGTCAATGGTGATCGGTATAGAGCCATGATTACTAACTTTTTCATTCCTGAATTGAACAACCATGATGTCCAGGAGCTGTGGTTCCAACAAGACGGCGCAACATGTCACACAGCTCGTGCCACAATCGATTCATTGAAAGACACGTTTGGTGACTGTCTAATTTCACGTTTTGGACCTGTGAATTGGCCTCCAAGATCTTGTGATTTAACACCGCTAGACTACTTTCTGTAATGTAAAGTCATTGGTCTATGCGAATAAGCCACAAACCCTTGACCATTTGGAAGACAACATTCGCCGTGTTATTGCCGATTTACGGCCAAAAATATTGGAAAAAGTCATCGAAAATTGGACGTCCAGATTGGACTACATCCGAGCCAGCCATGGCGGTCATATGCCAGAAATCATATTTAAAATGTAATGCTACAAGATCATCTTGCGGATAAATAAAATTCATGTCAATCGAATAATCCATCGTTGTTTTATTGCAATTCAAAGTTCTATAGCTCTAAAAAAAACACCCTTTATATACCTTATATTGTTAAAAGGTCATTTTATCAATGTTTTAAATTGATATGCAGGCTGTTCCACCATTGACGCAATGAGAAATTCCAAACCAAAAATAATAAGCCTATTGGATTTCACAATTCGCAATGAATTTAGTTTTTTTGCTAAAATTTTCATCAAACCCAAAAAATTTAGATGTAAAATAATTGCCAGAACCATTTAAAATTGATGCCACAAAAGAAATATGTAATCATAAAATGAATAATTCACATTTAATCACAAAATATTATGTACCTACATTAAAACCTGACATTACTTGAAGGTACAAGTTAAAATTGTGTTGAAGTGTAGTTATCATTACCATAAATAAGTTGTTTATGATTTGGTAATTATAAGGTGTGAGCCCCTGCCCCTATGTTTGATTCGATCGAATATCTACTTCAAATAAGGCTTATTTATGTAATAACATAACTCATATTATGTTCCAAGAATGGGGGAAAGTAACAAGATTCAGATGATTGATGTTGTTCTAATACAAGAGATGAAAAATTTCACAAATTAGAATAAAAATAAATGTATCATTGGACGCTTCATTTAATGGTGTAAATTGGACTGGCGGACCCGTATGTGAGTGGTCACTCGAATTAAAGCATAGATTTCATAGAATATTAACAATTTTATCCAGATTCAGGTCCGTATTCGAATATATCAAAGTATCGATAGGTTTCAGACTTGCTTGAAGAAAATAGTATAATGGAATTCCAACGAAATCATTTTCCTGTTTATCTAAGGTATTTCACTATTCAGAAATTATAGAAGTTATCCCTAGTGTGTCCATTATTGAACCATATTCAACAAAATCAATGGAATGTAACTGATAAAAATAATCAAGAATTTTCTGTGAATTTATAAATTGATTTTGGTGGAAGTGAAGAGTTCTAAATGAAAACTACAGTTGCAAATAACTTCAAAACATCTATTAAATTGATTATTTAGCTGATCTTTCATCATTTGATCCCTAGAAGAAAAATATGAACCAAAATCAATAACATTTTCGTTGGTCTTTCGGAAATATTCGAATTTTATGATGTGCTTGTTTTACAATCAACTTTCTTCTTTATGAAAAATGCGATAATCTTCACGATAATTCGAACAACACGGTAAACAAAAGGTTCCAATGAGAACGTTTTTGCTCTACTTACTTTGTAAGTTAATAAATGAGTTAATTGAATGAACTCACATTCATAATAATATTATACGTCGTATTACAGCATTAATATGTGCAACGCTGATGACCGTTTCCAACAAGGTTGTTCCTACATTTATTTTCCACGTGAGAAATGCAAGTCAGTTCCATATTTACCAATTGCCATAGATCCATGGAAGAAAGTTCTGGCATACTTCCCATTGATCCTCAGAGAAAGTTAGTTGTTTGGGAAATGTATATGTGATTTAAAAAGTTTTATTCCATGAACAGATATCATATTGGAATGTTATTATTACCACTGAATTACGTTTATTATAAATATAAAAAAAATGAAGCGATCCAATTTTTACTTCTTCATAAGACCGGAAGTGCTGGTCAGCCAGGCCGTCTATCATTGATCGATATTCCGAGGGAGCAACGTCTGGAGAATACGGCGGGTGGGGTAGGAATTCCCATTTCAACGTTTCCAAGTATGTCTTGACCACTTTCGCAACATGAAGTCGAGCATTGTTATTCTGTAAAATCACTTTATCATGTGTCTCGTTGTATTGCAGCCGTTTGTCTCTCAATGCCCAGCTCAAACGTATTAATTGCGTTCGATAACGATCGCCTGTGATTGTTTCAGTCGGTTTTAACAACTCATAATACACTACGCCGAGCTGGTCCCACCAAATACTGACCTTGGAACCGTGAATATTCGGTTTGGCCGTCTACGTGGAAGCTTGGCCGGGAAATCCCTATGATTTTCTGCGCTTGTAATTATCGAAATGAACCCATTTTTCGTCTCCAGTCACAATACGAGGTTGAAATCCCTTCCGTCTTTGCCTTGCAAGCAGCTTTTCACAAGCAAGCGAACGCCGTTCAACATCTCTCGGCTTCAACTCTTATGGCACCCAATTTCCTTGTTCCTGAATCATTTCCATTACTTTCAGGCCTTTTGAAATGGCTTGTTGCGTCACTCCCAATGATCCTGCCAATTCTTGTTATTGTAGTAAAAATCTTCAAGAGGAACTTCGATTTCGTCTTTATCAATGACATTCATGACTGTATGTGTATCTATGGAAATTAGAAGCGTTTATCTTTATTTTGATCAGATAAAATTTCAGATATTTGCTCTTCCCCTGAAACAAGCGCTCAGAAGCGTTGAAAAATCTAACCCACTCTGTCATCTTCTTCCAACACACTTACTAATTGTATTATATTCTAACAAATATTCTGCTCCTATGTTTGATCTACCAATTCATTACCCTGCAAAACGATTTTCAAATCCAACCGTCTAGAAAAACAAAACTAACCTCAATCGCCAATCGATTGTTTTGGCGACTTATTTCCCAACAAAATGGACTCCTCTCACAACTTAAATTAACCATTGGTGCGTTCAAGCAAAGCAAACAGATGACGGCCACATTCTGAGATAATTGATCTCTGAACCAACTTGCCCTCATGACCTGAGTACGGAACGAGCTGTATTCTCAGAGCGAGAATCATCGTATTTTAATTTCTTTCAGGCAGGAAATTTTGTACTGAGTATGAGATCATCAGATTTCCGAATATTCAAATTATTTTAGGAAACTTTTGTAATTGTTTTATGATTTAGAATTGCATCTGTATTGTATCATAATAAGAGCTGTATTTCAACAGGAACTGCAGCCTCCGCTATCCTGTCTGATGGCTTGTCACTTTTATGAGACTATTGATAACTAATCAAGAGTTTTTGATAAGTTTATTGGCACTCAAAATTCATTATAGTCTATGAGATAAATACATATGAGGTGTGTAACTTTATTGTGTATTGTATGCATGTAAAATAGGCAATACTAAATGATCAAAAAGGCACATGATGTCCATGAATTCTTCCTAAATTTCTCTCAGTATTCACAAATGAACACTGATTTTGATAAAACAATTCAACTATTTGTAAACGATATGAAGCGTGTATATTTCTGCACTGTGTCCGTAAAGTATGGAACAAATTCATTTTTAGCTAAACAGAACATTTTAAGAAATAATCCTGAAACATGTCGATTTTTTATTTTAATTTATCGTATTTTAAAATAATAATCTAATATACAGGGTGAATCACTTTCGAGTAATGAAGTCACCGTAATTTTTCTTCATTGGAACACCCCCATTTTGTCTCAATTTTCCGATTACTCTAGCTGAGCTGATTCCAAAAATGTATCACATCTTGATTCCAATTGGTACAGGGTGGACAAAAATACAATAGTTTTGTGTGTGCTCATGAAGTAACGCGTAACATTCTTCATTAGTTGAATTAACAATATTATAAAAAATACTTATTGTCTAGCGACAATTGGTTTGAATGTAACACTCTGTAGTTTGTTTCATTTTTAGATCAATGAAAATGTATAAAAATAAGAAATAATTCCTTCCATATTCTGTCTGCTAGACTGAATATGTTTGGAAACATCTCATTTTTATTAATCTAAAAATGTAACAAACTACAGGCCGTTACATTCAAACCAATTGCCGCTAGACAATAAGTATTTTCGATAATATTGTTAATTTAACTAATGAAGAATGTTACGCGTTACTTTATGAGCACACACAATACTATTGTATTTTTGTCCAACCTGTACCAATTTGAATCAACATGTGATACATTTTTGGAATCAGCTCAGCTAGAGTAATCGGAAAAAAATTGAGACACAATAAGGGTGTTCCATTTAAAAAAAATGACGGTGACATCATTACTCGAAAGTAATTCACCCTGTATATTAGATTATTATTTTAAAATACGGTAAATTAAAATAAAAAATCGACGTGTTTCGGGGTTATTTCGTAAAATGGTCTGTTCAGCTAAAAATGACTTTGTTCCATACTTTACGGACACAGTGTATGTTTAAATAGCATAACCTACTAAAGAATGACATAAGAAATGTCAAAAAATAATACAGTGTTGCCATTAAAACCTTTTGAAACCGTATCATTTCTATTATTGAAGACTATATCATAACGGTTTTGAAATTTATGCGAATCTAGTACGCAAAAACTTTTCTCAAATTTTTTCTCGAACAATATACTTCCTGTTCAACATAGCTGCGTCATTTCAGTGAAAAAATCACCATCGTCATCATAAATCCATTGCAAAATCAGCGGAACCAAATCCTCCCACGAGGGCGTTCTTCTCCAAGCAGAAATGACAAGAATTATTATTCTCGCATTGTTGAATATCCACGGCAGCACACTCTGATACTAGTTTGCAAAAGTCTCTCCGTCTATGGTTCGGTTTGTTGACCTCGCTCTTCGCTAAAACGCAAACTGGCTGTTAGGTCGAAGAATTGAGGCGAATGTTAGTTTGACAAAAAAGGAGTAGTGGTATAGAGTAGCTGGCTCGCGATGACCGTAAGAGATACTTGGGAAACTCGGGAAGTGACAGATGACAAGAACGAATGGATCCGTGGCATTTCTTCACATCTGGTATCGGTAAAGCGAGCTAGGCACGAACTGTGACATGGAAAGAAATCAGATGATGATGTAATCGAGGGGGATTGGTGAAAAATTGCATAGAATGTTGCACTGTGAAGGATATTGATCGAATAGGTGATATAATGCAAGATTGTAGCCGAAAATTAGAGAAACCAGTTCAGGCGTAGTAACATATTTAGGGAATTAGGGCGATAAACTTCAGGGAATGAATACATGAAAAAATAATTAGGTACAGTTTGCTATACAGGGTGGCCACTTTTTCAATGGGATTGTATTGGTAACTTTCAAACCATAAGGGTTAGAAGGTCGGTCAAATGGAGAAAAAGTTGCATGCATAGAAGCATTATCAAGCAGTTCAAACAAATAGAGATTATCGGGGCCGGTTATTGAGATATCATAAAAAAGTAAATTCTGCCTTTGTGATTTTTCTTTCTTTCCCACTTTATTTCAAATATTATCAAAAAATGTTACAGGAATTTTTTATTCGACAATAAATTGTTCTCAATTTGACGTAATCAGATTTCGTATCCAACGTTTCGTGCTCTCTGGGCCACCCTCAACCTCATTTTTTTCAATACGGACCTGTATATTTCATAACACTTTTCGAAATAACTTTTAACGCTGAATTCAACGATATATCATATAATGTCATTCAAATTTGATTTTCAGGTGATTTTGACCCTTATCCAAATTTCTTTGGGTCGGATGTGTGGCCACCCTGTTTAGCAAACTGTCATTATTTTTCATTCAGAATCACTTTACTTGTAGTTATATGACATGTGATTTCTTAAGATATCGCTGTTGTTTTATACTTTATCTACCTATATTAGGGAATCCTTGAAATTTCGCATCAAATTGTTCTAGACATCTACTGTGAAAATTTCAACTCGGTATCAACTATTGTCGTTGAAATATCAAATATTTTTCGAAATTTCTTATGAATTTTTTTATGGTTTTGACGATGCTACGAATATCAAATTTTGGTTTCAGTTCATAAAGCAAACAAGGATGCTCTGTTCAGCTGTCACTTTTGAAGCTGTCGTCTCCTGACATTTGACAAGTAAAGACTACGCCACTACTAAGAATAGAAGATACGGGCTTCAACAACGCAAACGAAATTGTTAAAATTTACTATAGAATGGTGAAAATTTTGAAATCACCGTCCGCAAAACGTGAAGCACCTTTTTAGCCGGTAAAACTGAAGCTGGTTGTGATATTTGAGTTGTTGGGACAAGTTAGTGATGTGATAAATCGAAACCGTTTGCGTTGTTCGAAAATAACTGAGAATATTGCTGTTGCAGCCCGTAGTGTTAACGAAAACCCTGGTTTTACGATTCCTCATCTATCTTGGAAATAAGACATTTCACAAACGACATTACATCATATATAAGGTCTTATGGCTTTTGAAGTGCAGTTAATATAAGACGGCGCTACGTGACACGCAAGCAACGAAACAATCGCAATTTTGCAAAAAAACTTCTTATTTCTCGAAAGGATGCTCACAATTGGCCACCGAGATCTTGTAATTTGACACCTTTGGACTTTTTTGGGGGCTACGTGGAAAATAAGGTACATACCAATGCCTCACAATCGAATCAAGTCCTTAAAGATGAATTTCGTGAAAATATACGAATTTGTCATGGAAAACTTCTTGAAAAAGGCCATTTGGCTGATATCGTATGATGGCATACCTTCCTCTTTACAATGAAATAAACATCCATTGGTTTTTTTTAAAGTACTCGTTCTTTTCAATATCAAAATGAAATTTCTTATTAGAAAACCCTTTACATACCTGATCTTCTGGTGTTTCGAGTAAACTCTCATAATATATTCGATTACCGCGGTACAACAACAGTTATAAAAGAAAATATGATACCCCAGACGACATCCAATGCGGCAGAAGCAGAGTCATCCACTGGATCCGAAAACCAAAACCTCTCTTCACAGTTTCCTTCAACCGGAAACCGGCAAAATAATTCCAGTAGCTTCAAGCTCCGTTTAAATAATTATTATCTATAGAAGGCATCAACAAAAGCCGTTTTGAATCTTTTCTCTATTCACTTTTGACGACGACAAAAGTGCCGGCTCTCTTAACAGTGATAGACTCGAGTCGTGCTCGTTGTTTACAAATTGTTCAAAAAGAAAGGATAAGACCGGAATTAACATTTCAATGGTCCGGAATTCAGAGGCTGATGACTACGTCTGCATAAGTCTGGATCGTGATGATCTCCTACTTTTTTGGATTACATCGTCTGAGGCGCCTTAGATGTGTCCGGCTTGATTTAGGGCTGCGGAGCCTCGATATCTTGATTATTTTTATACGTTTTTTAAGGACTTTCGGGGGTTACTGAACTGAAAAAAATTCTAGAAAATTTAGTGAATTTTTTTAAGAATATTTCTCGAATCCATTGTTTTAATGCCGTTCGCAGAAAAAAGCAGCAAATTGATGAATGTCACCGTTGAGTTCATTAATGGACATAATTCCTGTTAATTAAATTGAAAAAAATCGAAAGAAAATTACTCAATATGTCGGTGACCACAACAATTCGAAGTTTCTTGGAAAATTTCGTGTTAATAGCGTCATAAAAACCATATAAATTTCAATCAGGATTTTCTTTAGAGTAATAAACATATATATATCAATTTTTTCATGTCCCCAACATGGTTAGATTACGTTGTCGGATTGTGATATATTTTTAAATCCACAATTTTACTATATCGTTTTGAATGCATATTATATCAAATGAGATATATTCATTCGACTGATTGCCGATTAAAAATGCAAATTTGAATATTTGGAATACGATATTTTTCCTGATTGTCGAATTTATAATATGCAAAATATTTATTATTTTCTGTATCTACCTGCTGAAATCCAAGGTTTGGCAATATTCGCTCTCCTGGTGTCATCGGTTGTTTCACGTCGTTTGGCGCGCTTGAAGTTTATTATCTGAATTTCTGATATATTTAGGTATTCATCTCAATATATTTTGGGTTGATATGAAACGTTGATTCACTATGGGACATAAGAATTGAGTGAAATATCGTATCAGTGATATGTTTTCATTTCCATGCGCTTCATGTCAAATTTGATAGTTTATGTTGGGGACAAAATGGGCTTACTGAAAATGACCTATCCTCCCTCTATCTATGTTTATTACTCTGAGGAATTTTCAGAATCAATTCTTTCAGTGACAACAGATTTATTTTTTTATATATTTTATTAATTAAAATGAAATATTCTACAATGTCAAGATATATAATACCACTGGGTTGAGATGCTGCAAGTAAATATAAAGCAACAATTTCGAGTTTCGTGAGAATTTCATCAGAACCATAGAATATTCGGGTAGAATATCGACAAAAATGACCTAATCTCGGACCTTATAGTAACTACTAAGTAACTACAAAACCCGCGGTTCGAGATTTTGCAAGTACCTAAATGAAAAGTAACCACTTCAAGCTTCGTACAAAATTTCGCATTCATGTCATCATCAAAACCATAGAAAATTCAAGCAAAATATAAAAATATTAAAAACTAATATATTTCAGTGAGAATGAATTCTTGTGGGTAGAGATTTCGTAAAAATAATGAGAATTTCAATTCCATATTAAATTGATTATTTCTTTTTGCTTCCAATACTGAAATAATATCACCATGAATGTGTTGCATGTTTATGATAACTGCTAAGTATCTTATATCCAAATTGACCATGAGTAAGACCCTTCTACACATGAAACTACACAAGTACAGTCATACGTCTCATATCAAGTCCTTAAAAAACTATGATTCACTCCCAGCATCTGCTAAACAAATAACTATTTTCTCAAATAACAACGGAATCGATTCGAATTATTTCAATTAGTGCTTCAAGGAAACATACTTGGTATTAAATCACTAGTTAATCAAGAACGATCATGATAGATTTACAACGCGTCGAGGGCAAGCATAAAAAATTGCTGATATAATTACGGCCCCGGTTAGAACAGGATGAATTTCAAGAAGTTGGTTCCACCTCGGTTCCTATAGTATAGACTGACCATAATAAATATTTGGTACCGGGTTTTTCACCATAATTTGACCCCCCCTTTAACTTTGTTACTAAAAGAGGTATAGAAAAATGTTTTATACAAAAGTTTCACGAAATCGGCTAGTGTTTTTCAAAATGATTTCACAAAACGAAATAAATACAGAGTGGGCA
The DNA here is from genome assembly GCF_914767665.1 of Harmonia axyridis. Classification (NCBI taxonomy): domain Eukaryota; kingdom Metazoa; phylum Arthropoda; class Insecta; order Coleoptera; family Coccinellidae; genus Harmonia; species Harmonia axyridis. The sequence continues at coordinate 8,842,556 of NC_059502.1, forward strand.
AAATATTGATTGCAACTTCATTTTTTCAAATGAAACACCCTGTATATTTTTCTATAGCAGACTAGCTCTTTTTCCTCTGAATTCGAATATATAACATATGTTTGGTGTATGTCTCTTATTCTGAGTACCAGAGAGTTTCAAGTTTTAAGAACCACCTGGCATGCTCAGTAATCACTTTTAAGTGGTAGCCTGCGATAACTCAAAATGCCCATTTTTGAGTTGGCAACGATAAGACATACGTTTTTCACTATAAATTGGATTTGGATAATTTGGATGCAATTCCATATATTCTCTCCTTGTAGCTGTCTTATATTTATTTTTCTCCACATAAAGTGAAAATATTTCAAATTTTTTCGCTTCTGTGTAGTGCATATCCGATGAATAGTTTCATTCAATGACAAACGTATGTCATATATCGTTACCAACTAGATAACTCAAAAAAGGCCATTTTGAATCACACTATTCGATTTCGTGAAACTTTTGAGAAAACATTTTTTTGTTCCTCCTTTAGTAACAAAGTTAAAGGGAGGGTCAAATTATGGTAAAAAACCTGGTACATTTCGACTGATCGGCACTCGAGATGATTTTGTACGTCGTCTTTATGACTTCGGTCCGTTTATGGCCAATAAATTCGTGTTGAGTGTGGTTTCAATATAGTTTTACGATATATTTCTTCTGGTGTTGATGTTTGTATTCAAGGGTTTCCTTCAAGCACTTAATTTCGAAGCAGTTTCTGCGGTTTTATGGGGTTGAATAGTTGATCTGGGATGATTTATTGACTTCAGGATTGCCAATTATCCCCCAGATGTTATATGTCAACAAAACGTCATGGTAACATCTGACAAGGCTCACTATGTGTTCGACTGATTTGTATTAGTTCGATTAAGCTATAAATTAAAACAAACAGAGCTTAATATAATTTCGTCAGGTTGTCTATGTTGTTCAAATTTTGAGCTGTAAATGTTTTCGAACAATAAGGTACAATTCTGTCCATACCTAAAAAAAAATTCAGTCAAAAAATTGAAAGCTGAATCTAACAATTCCTTATCGATAAAGAAACTGTGGAACTACTCGGAATGTTTCTAATACTGAAAGCTTTACAGCTCCCTTATGATATATAGCAGATGATACGGGAAATAACATAAATACTAGCGTATGACATATGGTTTTCGAGACAGATGGGAATAAACAGCAATGTCACAACGTTCTGTATAGCATAGAGCGAACAGTCCAATAACCAGAGAATATGAATTATTCCTTTATCTCTGCTCTGGTATTCAGTTTATAATTCATGACGTGAAGCAGAAGATAATAAGAAAAACATACGTCTTATTGCTCGATCAATTTGGTTGCACATGATCTCAATATTTTTATAAGATGACCGAATGTTCTAAGAACTAATACCAGTCTCATCAATGATGTTGGATTCAGGGAAAATTTGATGTTAATTAAACTATCAAGAATGGTGGCTTACAAGAATTCAATTTCCTGCTCAACGCTTGAAAATGAGCGTGAAATTGACTTGAAGTTTTGAGGGTCTTCCAAGACATACTTAAAGACAATTTGAACACTTTCATTTTCGCAACAGATTAGAACTTTGAGCTCTGATCTTCGGATTAGAATAGATGATTATGATAGATATGGTTTATGCAAGTTGTGAAGACCCAGCTTCATTGTTACAGGATTCTGTAGAATTTGATGTTTCGATGTAGACACACCATAGAGTAATAAACATAGATAGAGGGAGTATGAGCCATTTTTACATGTCCCCAAAATGGTAAGATTAAGTTGTCGGATATGTATGTATGTATATTATATTGAATGAAATATATTTATTTGAGTAATTCCCGATTGAATATGCAAATTTGAATATTTGGAATCAGATATTTTTCCTGATTGTCGAATTTACAATAAGCAGAATATTTATTATTTTCTGCTGAAATCCAAGGTTTGGCAACTTTTGCCCTTCTAGTGTAATCGGTTGTTTCACGTCGTTTGGCGCGCTTGATGTTTGTTTTCTGAATTTATGATATATTTAGGTATTCATTTCAATATATTTTGAGTTAATATGAAACGTTGATTGACTATGGGACATAAGAAGTGCGTTCTTTGTTGGGAAACACGCGAATTGAGTGAAGTATCGTATCATTGATATGTTTTCATATCCGCGCGCTTCATGTCAAATTTGTTGTTCATATTGGGACAAAATTTGCTTACTGAAAATGACAGTTGCTCCCTCTATGTATGTGAGATGCAGACGTACTCTGATTTAAACGTCACTCAAATCACCTACTGGAACATACATCGATACAATGTTTTTTATAAGATTCTAAATACGTTTTCGTCAGGACTTCAACAGATCATAATTGAAAATATATAATAAACCAAAATCTACTGGAAAACTTTTATGATGATCACCTGAGGAGTAACAATCCCATATAATCGAAAAAAAAATCCATTTAGAGTCCGAAAATAACAAAATCGTGTTCGAACACATTCTTTATTCTTCATATTTGCGGTTTACCACTCAAAGAAACCGCATACCATTATATCCGTGTACTTCACGGTGTTTGAACACCAATGTTACGTCGCATGGTGTAGTTTTCGTATTCTAGAGACTTACAAGGCACCAAACCAGTACTTGTCGAGTTTTGGAAGGTAACATTGAACCTATAGCACAATACAAGAATATTATCGCATTGAATTTTAGATAAAGTTCTGATCACTCAACGAAAGAAAATTTATTGCTGTTTAACGAAGATTTAATCATTAGAGGTGCTAGGTATGAATTAACAAGATTATTCATTGTCTAGCAGATTGATCTTTTGAAAAGACCACTTGGAGAATTTGTGGAAAATCATTCTGTTGCTAATTCGATACACTTTTCCTCTACACTTATGTGGTGTTTGAGCTTGTTTAGTGTTCTCCATTTCGCCATTAGATCTCAATTAGATACGTTCTATGATGATCATCAGCCAACATTTTGTCTTTGCATCTGGCGTCAACCAATGATCTAGGACTTGACATCGATTGTCAAAGTTCTATAATCTTCGAAAAAGGACATATTATCTTGCTGAGATTTACTTCCATATAATTTCATAGAACTGTGATTTCTGGAATTGTCAGAATTTTCGAAAACATTTTCAATTTAAATACTCAAATAGACAAACTTAACAAAGAAAAACACGACTGGTGAGTTTGCTTACATTCTCCATAAAAAATCAAAGTACATATATTGAAAGAATTATAACCTATCAGATTGAGATTGCCTTGGCGCCAAGCTTATTACGCATTGAGCATAGAACAACGCCCTATCTTCTACAGATAATAAAGACGATCATGACGTCTTTGAAGTTTACTGTTATTTCATCAGCATTGCGAGTTGTAAGAATAATTTTATGTGCATTGTAATTGATGCACTCATGATTGTAGCATTCAATTTGGTCATACGTCTTCTGATGTGTTGAATTATTTAACGGTTGTTCTTGTTAATACTGAATTTTGCGGTGGTTATGGATTGGTATAAAAATGTTTCGTATGGAAGAGTAAGTTTCATACTGAAAAACATTATTCATTTTACTGATGGATGTAGCAATTGTTAATTGGTAACGGTTATGGTTTTGTTGTCAAAGAAGAGAGTCTCTCTCATTTTTACATTTATACTAGAAGAGCCAAAACAGTATATTATTATACAATTGCATAAGTGAACCTTTGTGGCAACATGCGAATTTGCAAAAGCTTTAAAACACAGCTGCTTCCTTTTTTTGTTATACCTGCATATTAACTTCAATAACAAAGCTGAAATTAATTTCGTATCAGGACAATATGCTGCACAATTGTTGTTCTTATAAAACTAATAGATTATTCCAAAATGTTGGTAAATCAAAAAGAACTCTCAACTACAATTTCAATTCCAGTCGAGGATGCTGAGATGAAATTGATATCAGAAATTCCTGTTATTTAGAATTTTCAACTAGTGTTTATTATCTATAACAACTTTTAAAACACATCGTGCTTAAATCTTAAATTTTCGCACGCATTTTTCAGTATTTATGTAGAGGCGTAGAGCAAGGATATTGATGCAGGTATGATAAAAAAAGAGTTCAATTTGAATTGAAAAAGATTGCAATAAACAATCAAAAATCGGCTAATATTTTCCCGACTATATTTTTCCCAACATTTACAATCAAGTGGAAGAAAAGAATACAACATTCAAGAATTATCTGCAACATCTCTATAGAGGAAACTTCATCGAATGGAGTAGAACTTTCACTAAATCTTAAAGTAGGACTCAATCAATGATATCTAAAAAATTAAGAAGCCGTGTTATGGCATTTCGTCTAGCTTCGTAACCTTATAATAACAGCATCTATCTGTCATAACTATCCTATAAGATTAACTTTAGAAACAATGTCACTTCTCTAGTCAAGCCAGTTGATGAGATTAAAGATTTATATGATTTTTTATACGCTCTGAATTTTGAACCACAATCCGAAAAAAAATTCACAAAAAAAAAACATTATTTCTCTGCTAATTGATTCGACTAAAATTTATTTTGTGGTTTCAGAGATATTTTAAATTTTCAGCTCCAATCTTCTACTCTTTTACCATAGGTACGTGTTGACACTTCTTCCTTTTGTTTATATTTCATTTTCATTCTTGTTTCTGTTAGACTTTAATATTATTAAAGTCTAAATTTGAAATTAATATTTCAAATTTAAGTTTAGCTTACTATTCGAAAACAGTCACCTAGTGTGTTCGATATCCAAAACTTGTCAGTTGTTAGCAATTTTTGCAAACCAAAAAAAAACAAGTATTTCTTCTCGTACCATCCATCAAAACATCCCCAAAAACCCTGAACTCACCTCTTTCCTCGATCACAGCATCCCCAGAAGGCACCAACCCTGATATGGTCCCAAGTATTCCAAGTAAACAAAGCAAATAACCCATGGTTCTAAATCCAAAATAACACATTAAACTCAAAAACCACTCAACGCATCGCGCACAAGGTAAGGCACACAAGTCATCACGCGAACAGGCCCGTAATCACAGAAAACCAAGTACAAAAACTGGTGAAAATTCGCGAAAAACACAGCGGGTCTTGTAAAACGCCGGGAAAACAGCTGAAACAACCTGTTGCGCGTGAATCCAACTCCCACGAATGTGAAGCTTGAAGTCTTGAGGTGGCGAGCGTGGAATTGAACACCGCGGCAAGAGATCGGCGCACGAGCAGTGGCGGTCTTGGCCGAGGAGTGCAGGTAAGCGAAAAGCTCGAGGATCAGGTTAGGGCTTTGGGGTACTCCGGCTGTCAATCATGGACTTCCTCGATTTACCGGTGGTAAAATAATTAGGTCGAATGGGGTGGCGTTTTCGCCCTAGTGGGAATGTTTGTTTTGTGTATTTTAGATTTGAGAAAGGGGTTTTATTGGAGTGGGACCGGTGCGTACGCCAATTTGCAACCTAGGCTATTATGGATGTGATTTTATTAGTATGTTTATTTTGAAACTGTTCTAAACAAATAGCCTAATACCCGCCACTCACGAAGCGTTTTTTCCAGCGTTTGGTAGCAGGCGTTCAAGAGATTCCAGTCGGGCAGTCAAGTTCATTCTCTGATTTACAGTCGTGCGGTCGTGTCCCGAGCTGCCCGACTGTAAAATTATCTGAACGCTCGAACATGGGCGCATCGTGAGTAGCCGCCTTAAGAGCCAGTGGACGGCGGTCTACACATATTTTAGAAAAGCCTAAAATTTCCTCTGTGACTCTGTTGCACCTACAAACCATGATGTGGGGGTTTGCTAAGCGCGGTTGCGGTGGCCTCAGCTAGAATTGGGAAAGCTGCCATTTGGATATGTCAAAAAACATTCTTATAGCTATTCAAAAACGAAACGGCAGACAATTATCGCAGTTATGAGTGATGGCAGAAATTTTCAAAATAAAAAAAAAATATTTTAGAAAGCTTGAAATTTATATATGTTATTCTTTGTTTCAGAAGTTTAAACTTCTGAAGGCAGAACGATATGTCGGTTCCTTCAACCTGGCAGACAGTAAAATCTTTCTCTCCTGCGAGTATAAAAATACAGGTTGGTCTTGATTTTGATGCAATAACTTTGGCCTCGGATAGAACAACGCTTTTTATGGAAAAAGGTCATATAAACATGTATCCTATCCTCCTCCAACAAGCTTTGTTTTAGAGATACAGGGTGTGAAAGTTTGGAAAAAATAATATACATGAATTTCAAGTTTCCTAAAATACTTTTGAGAAATTTTTTTTTTTTATTTTGAAGCTCGTCCAATTTTCAATTCTTCATTATAACACGGACCCGGACTGATGACTGATATACAGGGTGCCTTAGCCAACCACTAGTGGATACTTTGTTGGTAAATTTTTACTGTTTGTATCCTAAATAGGTAATTATTGGAATATATTTAAGGTATATAAGATACTAATACACAGTTGTTGATATTAATCGTTTATTATTAAACACTCTAGCTAGTCTCTAAGCAAGCTCTGTATAGAAGGGAAGTTTAGAAGGACTTGCTAACTCAGGTTATATCGCTGACATTTGTTCTCGATCATTGAAGGTCTTTCTTGTTCTTCCTCTCGATGGCCTCGTAACTCGCTTGAGCGCTAGCAGCGCTACGGTCGTGAGATGAAGTAACAAGAATAGGTAGCGAGTAATGTTGGTTGCCTCTCTCGGGATTTGTTCAGATGAAGTAATACTCTAACACTCCCTCCCTTCATTGAACTACAACCAGCATTATCCACTCTAAGATTAATCTGTAAACAGAATTCAATAAGCTTATACTCTAGAAATATTCTGAAAACAAAAATTCAATTAAATCATAAGTTTTTGAGTCAATCTCTTATGACCGTCTGATGGTAAAGGTTTTGTCATTATGTCAGCCACATTCTCCTTGGTTGGAATCCATCTCACTGTGATTTTCTTTTCTTCAACACATTGTTTTATGAAATCACCATGTGTTTCAGCCATGTGTCTTCTAAGTCCAGATTTCTCTCTATGTAGTAGATCGTCATTTATTACCTCTAAATGATCATCAAATACTTTCAGTTTGTGACTACCATCTTTCTTGGTGCAGTCTCCAGCGGATTTGTTATCACACCAGACTGTTATAGGAAACATAGTTTTTCCTACCACAAATCTAAGTGCCTTATCGAGAGATATTAATTCTTGACACGCATCACTCATAGCTAGGTATTCGGCTTGACAGGTGGACAATGTGACATATGTTTGTTTATGGCTTCTCCAAGCTATTACATCTCCAAACAATGTAATAACATACCCTCCAGTTGATGAAGAGTCAGTATGGTCCCTAAAGCTTGCATCGGTAAATGCTTCTAAGCCTTCAGTTTGAGCAGTGAATTTAAGGCCCAAATTCACAGTACCTTTTAAATACCTGAAGATCCTCTTTACATCTTTCCAATCAGCTTCGGTGGGCTTTAGTTGTTTTCTCGCTAAATAGTTAACGGCAAATGTTATATCTGGCCGTGTACCATTTGAGAGATACATTAGGCTACCAATCGCTTCTCTATAAGGAACTCTCTTCATCTCTTGTTCATCTGAGTCATCTTGTTGATTTGCTGATTGATTTTTCTTAATCCTGTTTTCTACCTGTCTGGTTACCATAGGAGTATTTTGAGCATTGCAATCATTCATATTAAATCTCTCTAATATATTCAAAGTATAATTTGATTGATCAATTTTTATATATCTATCTTCTCGGTTTCTTTTTATATTTATACCTAGAAAGTTTTTAGGTTCTCCCAGATCCTTCATTTCAAATGCTGCTCGCAAATGGTCTTTTATTTCTTGCAGTTTTTCTATGTCATTACTGGCTAGCAGTATATCATCTACATATATGACTAGTACTGCCATTTTACCATTTCTCCTCCAAGTATATAAGCAGGGCTCATGTAAATCATTCTCCAAACCTAGTTTCTTGATTTCTTCGGTGAATCTCTTATTCCATCGCTTTGGACTTATCTTTAGTCCATAGAGAGCTTTCTGGAGTTTACATACATGAGATCGTTTGATCTCATTGTCGATGTCTACTCCATCTGGAATCTCCATATAAATTTCCTCCTCTATAGTGCCATTTAGAAAAGCAGTTTTTACATCTAATTGACAAGCATGTAAGTCATACTTATTTATTATTGCGAATGTAGCTCTAATTACAGGAAGTCTTGATACCGGTGCATACGTCTCTTTAAGGTCATAAATATTTTTGTCCTTGAAGCCTCGTATGACTAATCTTGCCTTATATCGTGTAAGGCCGTTTGCCTCTAATTTTCTCTTAAATACCCATTTCGAGTCTATAATGTTTGCCCGTTTTCCAGATATTTGAAGATACCTTTTATCTACCAAAATCCAAACCTTATTTTGTATCATGGAATCAATTTCTTCTTTTATAGCTTTCTTCCATAAGTGGCCTTCTTTAGAATTTATAGCTTCCTCAAATTTTATTGGTTCTTTATATAATGAAGAAATGAGATAAAGCCTCATTTCTTCTTCTCTATCGGTTTTCTCATATTTCTCTAAAATATTATTCTCAGAGTAATTAAGAAACCTCGCATAGCTTACATCCTCTACGGTTTTCTCTAAGTGTACCAGATTCCTTGCCTTTTCATCGGCATTTCCCTTATTTTGACTCCTCGTATATGGTTTCGAGGTGTTAACTGTATCTCCAAGTTTTGGAATATTTGATTTAGTTTCTTTTCTAGGCCTGCCTCGTTTCCTCGGTTCAGCCATCTCTACCTCTTGTTGTTCCTCATTGGTCTCTTCAATATTTTTCATCCAATCCCAGTCTATTATATTTTCCTGGGTCTCTAATTTTGCTCTTGTGTCTTCGAGTTGTTTATTTTTATAAACATCTTTGTAGACAAGTTTCTCGTTACATCTCACATGTCGAGATTCAAAGAACTTTCCGGAGCTTGGATGCCACATCAAGTATCCTGTAGCGGTGTAGCCCACTAAGACAGCTTTCAGGGCACGTTCTCCAAATTTCAAGCTGGGTTTTGGAATTTTTACGTATGCAATACATCCAAATCTCTTGATTTGATCAAAGTGGCATTTTGCATTTGGTACAAACTTTGTCAATGGTGTTTCATATCCGATAGACTTGTGTGGTGTTCTGTTGTACGCATGTATAGATGCATCAACAGCAAGCTCCCACATACTCTTAGGTAGTCCGGAATCAAACATGTATGCACGAACCTTCTTTTGGATTGTAGAGTTAAACCTTTCTGCTACTCCGTTGTGTTCAGGCGTATATGGTGCTGCAAACTCGTTCTCTATATTTTCTCTACTTAGTACTTCTAGGAATTTCTTTCCGGTAAATTCTGTTCCTTGATCTGACCTGATGTAACACACCTTCTCATTTTTCCCCAACAAGTTTCTTGTTGATATTAAGAATTTTTCTAATGCTTCAGCCGACTCGTCCTTTGTTTTTAATGAGTAGGCTTTAGCAAGTCTCGAATAATCGTCTATGTAGACGTTAATGTATCTTTTCTGACCTGGATGAGATGGTGGTTTGATAGGTCCCATCGTGTCAGTGTGTATCAGCTGGAGTTGTCTCTCGGCTCTCATTCTAGTTTCTTTAAACGGTAGTTTCTCCATTTTTGACATAATACATACTTCACATTCTAAAATAGATTCGTCAAATATGACTTTCTTAAGTTTGTCATTTAACTTCTGCATTTTCTTAAGATAGTTAAGTGAAGCATGTCCAAGTCTACAATGCCATAACATTGCTTCGTTAATTTTTCCTGAAGTATATGGGTTATTGTCTAATGGACTTACGGTACATAATTCCTCTAAGTTTTGCAGTGATTCCAGGTCATCGATCTTAATTACATTTCTACTGATATGACTGCAGTCCCAATTTTTCTCTTGTTGCTCAGATTTCATTTCGTCTGTTTCGTCAGTTGACACTTGTAGAACTTTCTTTTTAGGTGAAGAGATGAGATTATTCTCTTTCTCCCTCCCAATCGCAGATTCCGGTTCTCCCTCCGAACCTAATAACTGGTTATTGGAATGTGTCTGCGATTGCAAGCTCATCTCATCTTCTTCGCTTATCGTTGCTCTGCAACAATAAACTTCGTACTGATTTTCAGTTTCAGTTTCATCGGAAGTCTGCTTTCTCACTTTGAAGTTTAGAATCCAGTTCGGTTTTTCATACTGTCCCTCTAAAACAATCTCATTATTAACCTTGTTGTAAACTCTTAGAACTTTGTTATCTAGGTAAATCTTGAACCCAGAGTCTGCAAGTTTACGTAAGGAAAGCAAATTCTCAGAAACATCTTTGGCTGCAAATACATTTTGCAATTTCATCGTTTGCTCACCTCTAAAATCTGAATCCAAGATTAAATCACCTTTACCATCGATTACAATATCTGCTATCTCCTTTTTATTAGCACTCTTTATACTCGTATTTTGACATCTCTCAAAATTTCTCAAAATCAGACTATCATTTACGATATGGTGTGTTGCTCCAGAATCTGCAATGAAGGTAATGGTTCGACTGAGCTTACCTGTTTTGTTTTTGGGTTCTCTCGACTCTATACTTCCAACCCTTCTTGCCTTGACATGAACATCTTTGACGAGTCTTCCGTTTCCTCTCATTCTCCTCTGGCCTATGTGGCCCTGTCTCGTAGTCCTCGTCTTCGAGTTGAAGCTTGACTTGATTAACCTGCCTCTACTCGATCCTCTGAATTTAACAGGCCTAGTCTTGTTCGTATTACTGTTGTTAGGGCAATCCTCCTTCTTATGGCTCTTGATTTCCCCACAGCCGAAGCAGTACCATTTATTTTGTTGCCTCAGATTGCACTCTGTTGACCAGTGTCCCTCTTCGTTGCAGCGGAAGCATTTCAATTTTTGTACCCGTTGAATTGTTGGGATCTCTTCTTTAATCTCAGACCTCTTCTCAGCCTCTAATCGAGAGATGAAAGTCTTGATCTCATCTAGGGTCATTTCTTGATTTGAGGTCTGTCTCCGGATCAGATCTGCATTTCTTAGTTCGGGTGTGACTGGTGATACAGCCTGGTAAAAAGCAGATCTCATCTCTTGGGCGGTGAGCTCGATCACATCCTCGCATGCTTCATATTCTCTCACTATTGAGTCAAATCTTTCGCAGAAATCATCTACTGTTTCGTGTCTCTCCATTTTGATGGAGTACAAGCGAGATCTGACTGAAGTGTGCGTTACATTCGATTCGCACTTCCTGGAGGACCTCAAAATTTTAATTATCTCAACAGGATCTCGGATATTGAGAATTTTCTTATGGTAGTTCTCGTCAATCCTGTTGATGATTATATCTCGTACCCAATTGCTTCTTTTGGATTTGTTTGCCTCTGACCAAGTGTGATCACTCGAACTTGGCTCTATGACATCCAACAAATCATTTGTCAAAAGCTCGGATCTCAGACTGTCGATCCAGATCTCAAAATTTGCATTTTTCTTGAGCTTATATTCCCTTTTAATACTCATCTTGTTGCTAAGCAGCTCTTGCTCCGACAAGTCTCTCGATCCTTCTTCCTGGTTTGAGCTGTTGTCCACAGAAGTTTTTGCCCTTTTTGCCGCGGTCCCATTGTCTTCCGTGGTTTTTCTTTTTGGGGCTTGAGCTTCCGCTTGAACAAGGTTCCTGTTCTTTTCTTCGATAATTTTGAGACGGGTTTTCTCTGCTTCCAGATTGTTTTGTGATAGCTGTGTTAGAGCCTGTACCATTTGTCTAGCACTGTTCATCACTTCCTTCAATATAATGGAGGACTCTAGTAATTGATCAGCCATCACTTTATTCCTCTTGGCCACCTCTTCAGTCCTATTCTCTAACAATCTCAGCCGTTCTCCAGCATCTTGAATTGTTATATTTTCTACTAGGTTAATTTCATTGTTTTGTCCTACATTTTCGGATCCCTCTGTAACATGGATTTGTTTTATAAACCTGGGTTCTCTCACACTCTACATCTCTAAAATTAACCTCTAAAAAAATATTCTCACAACTCTAAATCTCTAAAATTTAATAAAAATTATTCTCATAACACTAGTTACCTTTGTAACATGAATTAATTTTTATATACCTGGGTTTTCTAATACTCTTATATTCTCATAACTCTACTCTCTCTATTGTCGACAATTTCTCCTCTCTCAAATCTCTAATATCTCAAAAGGGGTCAATTCTCTAAAATATTTCATTTAGTCTCTTAAGTATCACTCATTGATACTGCTCTAATCAAGTAAAATCAAGTAAATGGCAACTATTAATCTCAGAAGAAACTTACGTTGGTTCTGCCAATTCTCTCTTTCCTCGTTATGTATGAACCCTCTGTGTTCTGCACTTATGGAAGTGCTGGAATCTGAATCACTATCATACTCCACCAATGGGTTTCCTTGATTTTCTTTGGCTGCCATCTATTTCAGGTTTTATGAAACAAAAATATTTATATCATGTATTTCAAGCAATTTTTGTTAATTATATGCTCTCTTAGTACATCTAATATTTTCTACTACCAGGTATAGGATATAAAATTATGTTTCGTGCTTCTGAATTGTCTCAGACGCACAGCAATCTAATACAATTCGAAACAGGCTATGAAGTTTTCAAAATATCACCACCTCATATATGTACACCTTACTACAAAAGGCGGTATCACGCACTGCAATGAATACCTGTTGAGTTAGGTATGGCCATTGTACAGATATGGGGTGAATACTTGAATTCTATGATAACCCTAGCTTACAAACAAACAACACAGCACAGCAAGCATTGTATGAAAGAAGCCCTGAAATATTGATTATCACTAATCTTACCATACTGCAGTTTTTGTAGTTTAGTGAAATAAATAGTTCCCCAAAATTTTATCAGGCATTGTGAATATATATACTTTCAAAATATCTACATCTCTGGCTTATGTATGTGGAATGTGAAACATCCAATTTTACATTACCAAACTTCTAGGTGCTGTATGTAGAATCTTCAAATCTAAAACAGACAGTATGTTAGCAAAATCACTACAGTAAAACTAAATTTCAACCTCTGAATCTAAATCTATAAATCATGTGTATAGTAAAATATCTCATTTCTCTAATAGAAAGGTAAACACATTATTTCCAAATACAATATATACTGTATAACAGGAATTCTCTATTTCAGGAATGAATATGAAATAATTCATTTCCATTCACTGAACTAAATAAAATATCTAGTATTGTAATCTTGTTGAATTTCAACTCACCTCAATATTTTTCTCGTGTGTACAGAACAGTTGTTTACCTCGTTGCGCAGTTTAAAGCGTGCACTGAGCCTATAACCTATTGGAATATATTTAAGGTATATAAGATACTAATACACAGTTGTTGATATTAATCGTTTATTATTAAACACTCTAGCTAGTCTCTAAGCAAGCTCTGTATAGAAGGGAAGTTTAGAAGGACTTGCTAACTCAGGTTATATCGCTGACATTTGTTCTCGATCATTGAAGGTCTTTCTTGTTCTTCCTCTCGATGGCCTCGTAACTCGCTTGAGCGCTAGCAGCGCTACGGTCGTGAGATGAAGTAACAAGAATAGGTAGCGAGTAATGTTGGTTGCCTCTCTCGGGATTTGTTCAGATGAAGTAATACTCTAACAGTAATAAATAAATAGCCTAGTAGTGAATGCAGTTTATTCAGGCCTTTCAGAAAAAAAGCATGTTGGGTATCTTTTTGTGTTAGTTTCGGAGATACAAGGTGGTTCATGAAAGTTGGCCTTAATTTCTGATACCCTTAACCTGAGAATGAGAATCAACAGTCCAATTTTGATCACTTCGTACAACCCTTCAGAACGTTTCATATAATTTTAATATTTACAGGGCAGTACTCAGGTTATTGAGCTTTTTCTTTTAGATTTCGGTTTCAATATTTTTTACACGTTTTAGAGAAATGTCGTTGTTGCCATGAGAAAATAATAATTCAGTCTAATGAATTCAATTTTTACTTTGAATTGCACTCTTTTTTCAAAAGAGTAGCAAAAGAATGAATTAATATAATAGCTCAGCAAGTGCTGAGTATTGTAATCCGCTGCGTAAAATATCATTCAAAAGTATGCATGATCAAACTGTGAATTCTTTCGAAACTAGAAAGTAAATTTGAATCAAAACGGCGGTCTTGGAAAACGTTAACTGTGAGTGTATTTCCTTCACAGCAAGAATAATTATCAACAATTAACTTCTTGAGAAAATTTGAACCTATTTATTTAAATTCATATCACAATATTGGAAGAAAAGAAATTACCTAGCTTTCAACAAGAGATTATTTATTGCTCTTCTAATCATATCTAGATCGTCTCTCACATCTGCGCAATCTCATTTTTTCATGGGTCACAACTACTCCCATGAAGTTTTTCCAATGCCAATGGTTCTAACACTGAGGAGTTTTTTGTGCCTAAATTGGAAGATTTTTATCGGCGACTAGTGGTTTCAGCACTATGATGCTACTTGTCATATCACCCGCGACAATTTTCAAGAATTTATCCTATGCTCATGAACTTTTTGATGAGGAAAGAGTAGGTAGGTATTATTCCAATAATCTTCCAATAGAAAAAGTTGCACCACCGAATAGTTCTTCTTCTTAATGATTTGTTTGAATTTGATTCTGGTGAGAAGAAGACTGAAAACTGTCTCTCCATCGTTTTGGACTTTGGTGATCTTCTTATGGAACGTCTGCCCGGTGATGTATTATGCTTCACTACATATGATTTTCTCTCTAAATACTTTTACTGACTATTTCCCTCGTCGTAATTTGCACCAATCAGAAACGCGCAATTTTGAATTACAAATGGTTTCTAGGTGGAAAAACTGTTTGGCAGGACCTGTCAGCAGTTTATTCGCGTTTACCCGCGGCAAAACTTGACAGTTGTTGTCACCAAAAATTACAATACCTTTGAAAACAAACGTAATTATTATTTCCAAGGACACCAGAATTAAACCTTATCTGCAAATGGATAATGAGCACTACTCCAACATCATAAACACCCTTAGAAGTGACGCCTCAGAACCTCCAGCTAAAAAGCAGAAAACAGAAGATCCTGCAGTCACTCCTCCCGCTTCTCACTCAACAGATTACATTAATTATGTACCTACAACCCACATCTTCAATGAATCAACAAAAGTTTCAAACAATACCCCTACCGTGTACCAAAATTGCAATTTATATTTTAATTGTACCATAAATAATTAAATTTGTAGTATTTCGGATGAAATAAAATTGAGTATCTGTTTTTCAGTTTTCAAATTAATACCTATACATGCAGAATAATCTGTTACTCAGGAAATAGTCTTGTCAAATACCATTCGGGCATCTAATTTTTCCTGTGAAAAAAATCAAAAAAACACATTGCAAAGTAATATTTTTTGACAAAAAGCATTCGTGCAGGTGCAAAAATCCTCGTCTTCGACTCGGATTTTTGTTGCCACCAGCACTCATGCTTCTTGTCAAAATATTACTTAGCAACGTGTTTTTTCGATTCTTTTCGGAAAAATTAGATGCCCTTATGATATTACTTACGATAATTTTACCAAAAGATTATGCATATGCCAGCAACGTTTTCACTAGATATTCTTTTCCAAAGATAGTTCCAATTTGTCTAATTTCTATAAATTACAAAGTTTAGCTACATAAAACATCTTGATTTTCTTTGTCCAAAACGTATAATGTAGTATGGAAGTAGATTGAGTTATGTGTTTCCCTTCAGTAAGAAAAGAACAATGTTGAAAATATTGTAGATAATGTTGCTATCTATTTCGAGAAATATTATTTCACTCGGTAGATGTCGCCCTCCACCTAAAAAGTATACTATAATTTTCGTTCATCACTTGATACATTTTATGAAAATAGAGAAAACCGACTATATATATCCATATGTATATAATTATAATAATAAATTTTACCGATAGGTTTGACTATTTTCATTTCTGTATATTAGTCTACACCTTCGAAAATGAGTTTCACTTTCCACTACTAGCAAATGTCTAATTTCAAGTAGAAATTTTAAGAATATCTTTTGGTGGAATCGCTACCTATTCAAAACTTTTTTTTTCATATTGATAAAACAAAGTGTTGTGTTATTTCCATTCTTGAAATATTCCTATTCAGAAAAATCAACAACAGAATACTTGTGTGAAAAGTTATAATTTAATATCAATATTGAGATAATATAGAGACTATTTATTGCTGGTTAAACTTGTAAATTGTATTGCTTTTCATACTTCTTAGGAAAATGAACAATAAAAGTCAAAAATATCGAAAACAAATAGGTTTATTTGATAAAATCAGAGTGCTAAAATTAAAACATCCAACAAAGTGAGGCACAGTATGTGTTTTCATCACAATCGAATTAACATTATCATGAACTTAAATGATATATTATGTACTCTATCTAAACAACGTGAATAACGTGAATGATCTCAATACATGTTCAAAGTTAAATAAACTCTAATAAATTACTGAATGACAATTAAAGCTTCATCTAAAATCTAATTTCAATGAGATTCTACAAGTCTGTCTGTGGGTTCGCCCTCTCAAGCCGACAAATCGTCGCATCAGCTACAGGCTCTATAAAAATTGGTTAACTTGTGGCTGTAACAAATCGCTGGGGGATTCTGCCAGAAGAACTCGATGGGATGTCATCCAGAGAGCAAAACGTAAGACATCTCTTCTTCAATTTTTGCAAAACGAATGGATAATCAGAAGAAAGAAGAAGAACAAAAAGCGCGGTTGACACTGACCATAGAGTTCCTCTGAGAAATCATAGATTCGTTAAAAAAGGGATATGTGTGCTTCTCAGGGCAGTGGCCTTGACCTGTATTGAAATTTAGATTGATTCGTATCACATTGATCTCGAGGACCACCAAACACCACTCCCAAGTGGTTTGATCACTTAAATTATCAATTCCGCGAAAACAACTCAGCTAATTATAAAAATAAGCTTAATAGTGTACGAAGACCTGGTCTCGTTTATTTACCCATAATTTTTTCATATCACATGCTGCAAAGGCTCCTTCCCAAATGAATTGGCGCACAATACTCCCTTGAGGCAGGCGGGTAAGACAAAGAAACAAGATTTTGGAAATAAGGGCCCCAAAAAGGCTACCAAGGCGCGAAAGCATCTTTCTGTGGTCCACGTAAATCTTCTTCATTCGTTTAGTCGTTGCGCGAGATTGTTCGCCAGCTCATAAGGGTCGTTTAAGGAATATTCGTTAGATATACGCGAAAAGCGTTGAAATTTCAAAAATTAAATAACATTACTCTCCCTATGTTCTATCTACAGTCTGCTCATAAATTTCAATACAGTTTTATACTTTCTAATTTAACAAACGACTGCTGAAATGGGATTTTCAGTGATGTGGATGATGTGAGGCCACTGCTTCTCGGAATACATTTTGGACTTGAGGAGTTCTTCCAAGGACATTTTGCGATAGAGGGCCATTTTCGTTGGAGATAGTGGAGCAACTGTAAACAAGACAAGATTAGACAAATTTGGCAAAAGCATAGTCATAAAGAGAAAAAGCACAAAACGTTACACATAATCTGAAAGAATCTAAAACGACGTGGAAAATTCAGAAATTTTAAAACATCGAAAATTTGTAAAACGAAAACAGCAATTCTCCATTTTTATTCTAAAGACGTAAAATTCAAAGGAACATTTAGATTTGTATTAATGAATATCTGAACTGCGCAAGACTGAAATCGAATCTTGTAGGTCTAAAAACGAACCAAGCTCCTTTTAGCAAACAGAAAACTTAAATACAACAAGCAACTTACAAGCCTTCACTTTCCAAACAAGCCATGTATCTTTATCGATCAAAAATGATTTTTTTTTTTAAGTGTATAAGAAAGTGAAGGTTTGTAAACGGCAAATGCCACACAACTCACAGATTTTCAGTCGACTTTTCATGCCATTGCCAACCTATAAATATTCTAAAATACTTCAATGGTTAAGTTTTCAACATTCAAACAATCCAAACTATGTTAGTGTTATAAAAAGTGTTATGAGGTCTGTGTTTGGTTGGATATGTTCAAAATGGAGACGAATGAAGACAACTGCCATTTCGAAAAGTTCTTTGGTGATTATTGAAAACTGTCCTTTCAAGAATGACATCATTTCAAGAAGAGAATTGCAATCGTTCAAAAATTCTGTCAAATACTGAAGCCATATGGTCAGAAGAAGTTTTGTGTGTTTTCTGATTAAGCTTCAGAACAACTTGATATTGATATTTCTTTCAGAAGAAAATGAAATGGTATATTTTGAAACGAAATACCTACTAGATTAATGGAAATTTAATTTCAGAATATCAAATTTTTTGTTGTCAATTGTTCTACCAACAAAATAATGTTGAAGCATGTATATTTCTATAATCAATTGATATTTATCGTGAATATCGTTTAACGTCTGAGTGTTAATAAATGAAATTAATTTCATGGCATTCAGACAAATTTTCAATTTTGAAAAAAGTACCTCCTCGAGCGAGACTCGAACCCCCGACCTCCGAATAACTAGTTCGATGCTCATCCACTAAGCCATCGAGCAAGCTGAAGATTTTCCGTAATGAGGGACCTGAATCGAGTGTTAATATGCGGAGAATCTTCAGCTTCCTCGATGGCTTAGTGGATTGAGCATCATAAAATATAAAATAAAATAAAAGGAAATGGAATATAAAAATGAATTTAAATGAATATATTTCTAAAAAAATCAGTCATAGTTGGTGTCACCATACCAAAGAGTCTTGACAACAGTGTCACATCGTTAGTAAAGAAGGTGTGTGATTAATTTTTCCTTTTCGAGAATAGCAGTCATATCTCCCCTCCATCGTTATAGGTTTAGTATACAGTGTGATTGGTGGTGAGTCGAGTGTAAATTGGAGTGTGTAAACTCTTTGCAAATTGATGGAGAAAACTTACATGTGGTCAAATTTTGAATGGCGGGTCGCGTCAGGGCAAGGCCAGTCACTTTTAGAATTTCGTACCATCTGTGGATACACTACTGGCCCGCCTTCGCACTTGTATGGCTAAAAACAACATTACCTTGGATCAAAGGGCCGCTCACAAACGGAACCCCGCAAGTTGCTAATTTTTTTTTTAAATCTCCGTCTCTTGTGCTCCGAGAAAATCCGGAAGCGGAAGTAATGAACCGGAAGAGAATGGAAATGAAATGTGGTTTTTTCGCATCTGAATCGAGAGTGAGGAGCTTTGTGTGGTGAGATTGGCTGGTGATTTATCCAGGTTTTGATACAATGAAACTCCATTTCACATTTTCTACGCAAATTGTATTTGTACTGAATCATTTTGAGTGGCCACCTCGCAGCCTGGATTTGTACCCAATTGATTTTATTATAATTCTTAAGTTTACATTACCAACTTGAAGAAAACTAGAGCGAACTTCATCGTACCTTCCAGATCTGGTTAGTTAATCACAGAGTTTTAATCACATAACAGATTTATTCAGTTTTTTGCTGATTCGCATTTGTACTTTGTGAAACTGACCTTATATTTTCCATTTTTTTCAAATACATCGTGATCAAAGGTTTGTCCAAGCTCTATAACTTTTTCCTTCAAGCTATCATATGATAGTTCAGACAATGAAAAACCTTCCTAAAATATTCTTGAAAAATTAAATAGACGTTATCATTTTATTCGAGGATTATCAACTCTCATATATTTAAAAACAGTATGATTTGATTATTTTTGAGTTTCTTAATTTGGAGTTGCTTAATTTTGGGAAATGTGTTCTTCAGAATTTGATCCTCCTTTTATAACTGTTTCATTGGAATCTCAAACTGATTTCAATCCAAAATCTCTATTGCAAATAAAAAGAGAATTATTGCAGAAGATCTTAATAAGAATTTCTTGGGGAATCTTCATTGTCAGAACTATCTTTCAAAAATATTAATCCTGATGGAAAAAAAGTTATGAGCCTGTACTTGGACAATTTAAATTTGGTAAACATATAAAATAGCTTTATGACCTTGAGAGCCTCTAAAGACGTCCAATATTCTAAGTCAAATTGGCAGCTACGTTGAAAATAGCATATATTTATTCGTTATTATTAGGGTAGGCTTATGCCAAGCCGAGGGCTGAGTGATGATGTTAAATTACTAGCTTCCAATAACCTTAAAAATGAATATTTATTTCAGAAAATTCATTTGAATATTTTAATCACTTTGTTCGTAGAGCTTACGAAAGAAAGAACTTAACCAAAGAAAACCTCCACCTCTGCTAATAAGTGCTCCATCTTATTCACAAATTCACACTTATTTACCATGTGGTAATAACAATGTATTTTTTAACCACCCCATTTTTTGTGGCATCAACAGTCGCATTCAGAATCAGAATAAATATTTATAGATAAAGATATTAGTATAACTGTCGCGACCGATGACGAGAATTAGTGAAATACTTACTTTACTTTAATTACCTGATTAATTTTCGATCTGGCAACGTAGCTGACAATTTGACATAGCGGATTGAAGGGTCTCAAGGTTATATGCCAATTCTACATGATTACCTAAAATTTGATCGAATTACTTTCGATTCTTCATCGAATTGACAAGGTAAAATATAACTATAACTATATAACTAAAACTTTACAAAAACTGATTAAATCCTAAACGGTTGAACCGGTTCTCGAAACGAAAAAACCACTTTCGACATTATAGATTAGCAAGGCGTGGGGCACTTGAAATGAACAGCTGAAAATAAAAATTTAATAAATAAAAAAAATACGCCAAATTAAACGGGTGCATCGTACACAAGGCATACTCGATCTGATCGAGAAGTAAAAAAAAACGTGAAACCATGTCTTAAAACTTTTTATTCAGCTCCAATAGGTACAATGACGAACGATAACATACATATTACGATTTTTGAAAGCACTTTGGGATTGTTTGATTCAGGTGAACAGGCGACCAACTGGAAGAGAGAAAAACCCAAGTATCAACAAGATTTCACGTTGAAAATCATTCGTAAAAATCGAAGATACAAAAATATCGATTAAAACCATCAAAAAATGTTATCAAAAAATTGGGGAAGTGATTGAATTGTTAACAGGTAACTCTTTCATTATTTAACTATGAATATTTGGATTAATCTCAGTATTTTTCCAGAACTGGCTCAATTTTAGGACATAGCTTCACGCCACTGGCTAAACAGAACAAATCAAAGAGGCGTTCGTTGGATGAAAATAGATGGATGTATCAAAGAAAACACAGAATAATTTGAACAATACATACCATTCGCGCAACGTCCATTAATGCAAACATTGTAAAACAAAATAAACTCAGTGTACGTTGTGTTTGAGATACTCGACTACAGAGTTTTGGCAGAAATCTACCACAAATATGCACCCTTCTGACGTACACATACAACACTTATGACAGCAGTGCACAGAGGGTGCCAAATTTAACAGGAAACTGATAGCTACCGAACCCTCGACGTTTTGGTAACGAAAAATAGTATGATAGAATAAGATAAAAAATAGAATAGAAAAGATATATTTGTTGGAATTTAAAATTCAACCATATTAGAAGTTTAATATGAAAGTACATTGAATACTAAGATGCTGAAAGGTACATATTTGTAACAAATTTGTGTTATTTTCACAATGATGTCCTAGAACGTACGCCATAATGAAAGACATTGAGTATTTGAATTTTTTTTCTGTTTGAACAATACCTTGTTTTCAGTTTAATTGATAACAAATATTTTTTTTCATTATGGTGTACATTCCAGTTTCGAAATGGCCGTGAAACCACTAATGGTAGCTCTAAATTACTAAACTTTAATGTAAATTCAACAACGTATGTGTGGATTTCCCAAAATACAATGGATAAGATCAAACACATTCGCCCCGTTATTTGTACAGATTTACAAAGCGTGATTTGTAGGCCGTGTAGAACAAGCTTGCTGTCCCAAAAACAAAACTATTCCCAGCGACGCACCTTAAGGCTACACACACTAGAACGATCGACTGAAAATTCTCATCTTGCATCATTTTTTTTTGCGGCCTTGAATATCACCTATATGACTAGAATTATTGTACGCTTGACGACCAACGAAGTCTTTGAGAAGCTCTCGCAACGACACGTAGTGACGCACTAAACCGCAACTATTTTTTTCTTGTTCAACGTTTGGCCCGTTTACTTACCATAGCCTTCTCCCTGCAAGAATAACCGAAAGGCTTCGCTGACCTTGGCAGGCTGTTCTTCCAACACCATCCCGCTGTCCGAGATCTGAAAAGCCAAGGCGAGGTTATATTGAGGATTTCGCCGGTCCACGAAGTGACCCTTGCGGGACCCCGCAAATCGAAAAATACTCACTTTCATCCAGGAAGAGTTGGAGGGGTCCAGTCTGCCGTTGAAAGTGACGGTATCGTCGGCGTGGGGACTTAGAGAGCCGGTGATGTTCATGACCGGCATCCTCAGGGTGGATTCCTTGTTTTTGGAGGGGTCAACGTCGCGGTGAATGTTGAGATCTGTACGTCTGACGTAGCTGTCCATGAAGAGGGACAGGTTCGTCGGGTTGACGTTTCGCTCGAAGTAGGTCTTGTACACATGCACTAGGTCGTGATTTCTCTCTTCTGTGTTCTGAAAGGTGTGAGGTTTAGCGAGCAGTCAACAATTTCGACAAGAATGCAATTTAAATCTTGCTCCTTGCATTAATATACACTGCGCAAAAAAATTAACGCACATTATGGAAATCTCAAATTTATTCTACAACTGAAGGAGTTCTCAATGATAATTGTTTTCATCAGAATTATGCATGCATATGTTATCCACTTTCAACGTTTTTCTTCAATACAGATGTTTTCCCAGCAGGAATAAAAAAAGATGAGATTATCAGACTTTGAATGTATTGGCTCCATTCTGAAATCGGTTGTTCTCGATCAATTCTAGAGATCAATAGTTTTTCTTTCGTTTGATTTTCTACACTCCATCGCTATGCAACGCGAAACACGCAATTTGACCCAAGAGGAATGTGCCCAAGCGGTAGTTTTGCGAGAAGAAGGGTGGACATACACAAGAATTGTAGAAAAGTTTGGAGTTTCCCATACAAGTGTGTCCAGAATGTTGCAGCGATTCAGGGAGACAGGTTTCATACCTGTCTCCCTGAATCTGTCCGAAGACCAGGATAGGGTAGACCACGGGTAACAACTGCCATTCAAGAACGTTACTTGAGACAACGGTTTGCAACCGCTCACCTCCTTCAAAATCCGCTTGAGCAAACTCATGGGGTGCAAATTAGCACTCAAACAATAAAAAATCGCCTAAGAGAATATGATTCGAGGCCTTGTGTCGCTGCAAGAGGCCCAGCTCTTACCCCAGCCCATCGAAGGGCGCGTTTGGATTTTGCGAGAGAGCATATCTATTGGTAAGAGGCTGATTGGGAAAGAGTTCTATTCACAGATGAGTCTAGATTCTGCCTCTACCATTGTGATCGACATTCCCTTATATACAGATGGCCACATGAAAGATATGCTCAATGCAATTTCCTGAATACTACTGGTTTCGGGGGAGGATCGATTATGGTATGGGGTGAAATATCTTTGACTGCTCGCACAGACCTAGTGGTCGTTGATAATGGAGCTATGAATGCTGATTGGCATATAAGGAACATTCTTGAAGAGCATGTAGTGCCATTTGCCCCATACATTGCTGAAAATTTCATTTTTATGATCGTTCAGGAGTACCTTGAAGAGGTTGAAGTCTCTCGAATCGAATGGCCAGCAAGAAGTCCAGATCTCAATCCGATTGAGCAGGTTTGGGACAACCTCAATAGAAGGCTGAGAAGTTGAGAAAATCATCCAGCTACTCTTAATGACTTAGAAATCCAACTCAGAGAAATCTGGGAAGGATTAGATCAGAACATTTCAAGATCACTCATTTTGAGTATGAACCGTCGTTACCGAGCTGTAATTAACGCAAGGGGTGGAAATACCAAGTATTATTTCACTTATCAGCATTCCAGTATTTTGAAAATTGTTTATTTCTCTTCTTTCACATAAGATTCGGTGAAATCCTGAATTTTTCTTCCATTTAATGTGTCTTGTTTCGTTCAAAACCTTCCCGAGAGAACATAAAAAATAAGTTAAAGTCAATATAGAGTTAACTTTCATTAAAATTGAGATTTTCAGAATATGCGTTAATTTTTTTGCGCAGTGTATCTTCATCCACTCACCCTGCCGAAGTGGTGCCACATCAGGTAGTCCAAGACGCCTTGCGTCATGCCTTTCGACCTCAGATGTCTTGCGTTCAGTTTCTGGTAGCCCCACTCGATCCAACCGGCCGTTGTACTGGTGCAGTTGATCAGGCAGAGTGCCGAGACCCTTTCTGGATAGATGAGAGCGTAACGGGCCAAGATGTTGGCTCCAGCGCCCACTCCGAATCCTATGAACTGCTTGATTCCGAAATGGGTCAGGACGTAGCTGACCTGGCTGGCGAGCTCGTCCATCGTTGGGTATATGTAGCTGCAAGTGTGAGACGTCTTAGGCTCATTCTCTTCATCTCATGTGTACTAGATTCAACAGACACTGTGAACTTGGCTGTAAGCGGCCAGAACTTCCGTAGTATATACGGCAACACGCAGTTGGTAGCTAAGTTCACGGTGTCGGTTAAATCTAGTACTGAAATCGGAGAACGATCAGGGGTAAAATGCGCTCGAGTCGAATATCTACGTGTATACTTAATTGGTGAATCAGTACTATTGTCATTAAGGATGAAATGACATTTATGGCATCTAAATTGTCGAGTGCTAAATACAGTATTTGCAGATTGCTTGTATTATTGCCCATAACTAGATGACAGAATATTTGAATGAAAACAACAATTATAAATCAGGACGAAGACAATCACGTCACACATCTGAAGAGGAAAAGTTTCTTCCGAATTTAGTGCACCTCTTAAGGTTTATCCGAAACATTTTATCTATTGATACTTATCAGTGAAAACGTGGAATAATTTCTGCAGTACTCACTCTTCTGGAAGAGTTTGAGCCCCTTCTTCTTGTCCAGGGGCGTTGATGTGGTACACGCAGAAGTTCTCTATGAGGGCTCGCATGTCGATGTAGTTGAAGAACGCTTGGAAGCTGGAGAGATCTGGAAAGGAAAATTATATTCGGATCACAATTGAACAGGGATAATTTTGTTTTGATTGATTATTTCATATGAAAAAATTTGTGCAACAGGACCTTAATCAGGTAAAATTGTTCCAAAATGCTAAGGGCCAGTTGCACCATTTGCCTAAACGTTGATTAATTTCTGATTCCTCTTGAGAAATCATAGAGTAATCAACGTTTAAATTTTCAATCAATATTTAGGCAAATGGTGCAAGTGGCCCTAATCGTTTTAAAAATTGTACTCATACAGGTTGATTCTTGAGGTTGTACATTAAATTCAACCATAGATTTCCATCATCAAAAGAAATATTTTTTTCGGCAACCGTCCGGGAAGTGCTCACTTCCCGGGCGCTTTTTCTCTGAGAAAGTAGCATTTCCCGGCCTAGTCCGGAAAGTACGTACCTCCCGGACTAGGCCGGAAAAGAATCATAGAATCCATAGCAACCGAGATAACGGCTGACAGTTCATATGAAATTAGTTGTCAAAAATTTGCATGTTTTTTGATCGCAATCGCAATAAAATATGGAAAGCAGCAGCGATAGTGTTATTTTACATGGTTACCGAAAAAATATTGTACGCAACACGCCCGAAAATGGTTTTTTTGGACTCACAGACTTCCAGGACGAGCATAAGCGTCTAAGTGTCTAATCGTCCAAAAAAACCCTATTTTCCGGACTTGTTACGTTAATTACTATTTTGATAATTTTTCTACAGTCTGCTCAGGTGAACAGATACAGGCTGTTAAAGTTCCTAAAAAAGAATTGTTTTCCCTTTGAAGCTCTCACATGATCATTCCAAATTAAATGAATTTCAGTGTGATGTTTTCTATAACTTCTATTATCATTTTTCTGTACTTCTACTGGTTCACAAGTTATATCCTCGCCGATCCATAAAACTGTATGAAATTAGCTCAAAAAATATTAAGGGATAATCCAAAGTCACTTTAAGAATAATTGATCGTTTTAGGAAATAAAATTATTCTCCATCATTTCTCGCAAAACGCGCCTTTTTTAAGATACTATTGATCTACCATAAGATAGATCTATGGGGTATATTAATCTACCTACAAGGTAGATTAATAGGCTTTATTGATGTACCTACAAGGTAGATCTATGGGCTCACTAGTAGTACCTAATATCATAGATAAAAAATTTCTTTATATCAATACGTAAAATGTGATAAACTACAAGCTCATTATTCGTGGATCTGGCAATTCACGAATTCACGAAGAACGGAAGAAGTCAATTAATGTGAAGTTCTGTGTTATATCGGTGATGTTAACATCGAAAGACAGTAGTGCATTAGCCCAATGGGATACCATTGAATGCTTATAATATAACTATTTACCTGAGCCGAATCTGGAAAAATTGTAAAGGAAAAAAGTGTTTTATTTGACGAGACGAATCTATATTTATAAGACACGCTTCAAAACTAGCCTTGACAGTATTTATATGGGAAACCGCTCCAAATAGACTCGTTTAAGAATGATTTGAGACTTGACATTTTCATGGAAAATCGCCAAAGCTTCTAACTCCACTCTCTGGTTATTCAGGAATAGTTCGTGTTGCAAGAAAACAATAACATAACAACATGAAAATTCGTCCATTCCCGAAATCCGACAGTTTTCACATATAGGCCCTGTATGAACTGGATCCTAAAGGAATTTGTGGTTTGACCCGGTTTCTCCCATACGAGGGTCCATCTATCAGGCGTATCACCGTTTCTCAGACGTTCTCCGAAGATGCTGGTCCTCCTAATATGTGACTCCGCCGGAAAATTTATGTCTACGCCTTCTTGGAATTTCGGTATGCCGGTCTGGCTTACATCTACGATTAATGGAGTTCTGGAAATTACTACAGCGGCGTGATGTATGTTTTATGGGGATGCCGAAGGTTGAACGAGTATATTGTTTTTTTTTGGGGGGTTCATAAAAGTCATTCAATATGGAGTGTTGTAAAAGAAAAGCAAAAGGTGTTTTTTTTAGAGCTATAGAACTTTGAGTTGCAATAAAACAACGATGGATTATTCGATTGACATGAATTTTATTTATCCGCGGGATAATCTTGTGGCATTACATTTTAAATATGATTTCTCTAATTCTGTGGTTATTCCGTTCATTCTTCAACATCTTGTAGAACAAAATCGTGCGAGAATATATCAGAAACGCACAGTTTTCATGGTTATATTTTATTATTCTATGTTGTCACTCCGAACTTTCCGCCAAGGCTTTATCTGTC
This sequence comes from Harmonia axyridis, assembly GCF_914767665.1. Lineage (NCBI taxonomy): Eukaryota > Metazoa > Arthropoda > Insecta > Coleoptera > Coccinellidae > Harmonia > Harmonia axyridis. The sequence continues at coordinate 8,869,947 of NC_059502.1, forward strand.
AATTCATCAATTTGCCTTAAAGAAATCAGTTCTGCCAACCAACATTTTTCAATGCAAAAATCACTAAATTATATTTATGGAAATATTTTATTAATTTCAATGACAATGCAATGAATTAGAGAAAATAATGTATAATACTCGTACAGAAGGCTCATTCTACCACTCGTTCATTCCAAAACTCGCCACTTCGTGGCTCGTTTTTGAATTTTGAACTCGTGGAAGAATATCAATGCCTTCTGCACTTGTATTATAAATAACTATTCTGGCATATGACCGCCACGGGTGGCTCGGATGTAGTCCAATCTGGACGTCCAATTTTCGATTACTTTTTCCAACATTTGTGTCCGTATATCGGCAATAACACGACGAATGTTGTCTTCTAAATGGTCAAGGGTTTGTGGTTTATCCGCATAGACCAATGACTTTACATAGCCCCACAGAAAGTAGTCTAGCGGTGTTAAATTACAAGATCTTGGAGGCCAATCCTCAGGTCCAAAACGTGAAATTAGGCGGTCACCAAACGTGTCTTTCAATAAATCGATTGTGGCACGAGCTTTGTGACATGTTGCACCGTCATGCTGGAACCACAGCTCCTGGACATCATGGTTGTTCAATTCAGGAATGAAAAAGTTAGTAATCATGGCTCTATACCGATCTCCATTGACTGTAACGTTCTGGCCATCGATTTTGAAGAAGTACGGACCAATGATTCCACCAGCCCATAAAGCGCACCAAACAGTCAGTTTTTCTGGATGTAACGGTGTTTCGACACACATTTGAGGATTAGCTTCACTCCAAATGCAGCAGTTTTGTTTATTGACGTAGTCATTCAACCAGAAGTGCGCTTCATTGCTAAACAAAATAAAATGGACGTGGTGCGCGATACGTATTCCGCACAGAACCATTATTTTCGAAATAAAATTGCACTATTTGCAAACGTTGTTCAGGCGTGAGTCTATTCATGATGAATTGCCAAACCAAACTGAGCTGTTAAATCGGTCGCCATCTTGAACAGTCATGCCAACTTAAAGTTATATACCTCGAAAAAAAAACACCCTATAGTTAAATAGTTGTAGTCCTAGTAGGTTTTGTTACTCTGTCCTATGGTACGTTTCCCAAAACTAGAAAATTTTTGTCTGAGGCTCACAATCCTACCTAAAAGTTAGTATTTCCTAGCTAACTTTTTGCATTATTTCTGAACGAAAAATCCCATCTCGAAATACGCTTATTTGCGAGCATAAAAAGAATCATCTCGTCCCAAGAAAAATTCAATCATCACGGCACAATTTCTGCGTACGCAGGGCTAACATCCAGCGAAAAAAACGTATTTTTACGGCTTGGGACCGAGTTCTTTCAACGTAGGAATTTCCACTTAGGGAAAATCGCTCACGTTTCATATCGGGTCCATAAATTCCTGGATGTCGCTTTCCTTTTCTTCGACGTCGACGCGGCAGGGAATACAGATGACGGAAGTTTCCACTAGTTCATAACTCACTATATTTATCTGAAGATGAAGAAGTTGATGGAAACTTCGGAAAATTCAAAACTCATCTGTTAGTTTTTTTATATGGAGTCTCGAAACTTCGGTAATTAGAGCGGTCTTGTTGACATAATTTTTGAAGGAAATGACCCATTTTGCTGATGAGAGTCAAGAAAATCGTTGGGGAAATTTTCCATTTAAATAATCGACAATCTTCTTATATATAATTGGATGGAGCTTGGGGGTTTGAAATCCTTTTTGGTCGGTTTTGTCCAACTTGTTATTGTCGAGAATTTCATAGCGAATATCGGTTAAGACTACATTCATTGATAATAATTCTCGAATAAATTAGAAACATAGAGTAATGAACATAGATAGAGGGAGTTTACGCAATTTTTACATGTCCCCAACATGGTTAGATTACGTTGTCGGATTGTGATATATTTTCAAAACTACAATTTTACTATATCGTTATGAATGTATATTATATTGAATGAAATATATTTATTTCAGTGATTCCCGATTAAATATGCAAACTTGAGTATTTGGAATCTCATATTTTCCTAATTGTCGAATTTATAATAAGCGGAATATTTATTAATTTCTGTATCTACCTGCTGAAATCCAAGGTTTGGCAACTTTTGCTTTCCTAGTGTCATCGGTTGTTTAACGTCGTTTGGCGCGCTTGAAATTTGTTTTTTGAATTTCTGATATATTTAGGTATTTATTTCAATATATTTTGAGTTATTATGAAACGTTTATGTACTTTGGAACATAAGAAATGCGTTCTTCGTGGAGAAACTCGCGAATTGAGTGAAATATCGTATCACTGATTTGTTTTCATTTCCGCGCGCTTCATGTCAAATTTGATGGTTCATGTTGGGGACAAAATTCGCTTACTGAAATGACATATGCTCCCTCTATCTATGTTCATCACACAGAGATCAGAATAAATTTATAAATTTACCAACGCCATGTAGATGAATGATGTAATTTTTATATAAATTATGTATAATAGAACTAGAGATAAAATTTTTGCGTCAAAATTTCTCAATTATTATATGAAAGTTTGTTTTTTTTGGCAATTCATGAATAAATCAATTTACAACTTCAAAGCACTTGCAGATCTCGAAAAGGAAACATCTTAAGCAAAAATATTTCGAATAAAAGGTTGCTGATTTTGAGGTGGAAGTCCACTTATGCTGAATTCGCTTCGGAAACGGAAACTTTGTAATCTGAAATGAAAAAAAAAGTTTTTTGCTGCAGATTCGTATTCTTCTACAAAAAATACAAAAAAATTGTACGAAGAATTTTTCACAATTCGTCACAGATGGACCTGCAATCGAATTTAACTTTTCCGTCTGAACTACCTTAATGTATCCGCTCCAATGATCATTCACATGAAATTATAACGTTTCCTGCTGAACTGTTTGGTGCCAGTACATGTACTGCCATATATTTTTTGTTCTTGGTGTTTTTGGTTCAATAAGACTTTCCATCGATTGAAAAGTCTGTTTTTTTATTTTGAATCTAGTAGAAATCTCTGTCAAGTCGTCTATCTTTATGCCCAGAACGTTTTTCTTAATTCCAACGAATAGTTGGATAATTTACGACTGAAGTTTCATAGTAATGATTAACGGAACGGATATATTAAGGTTGTTCAGACGGGAAATTCAAATACGATCGCAGTGCCATCTGTGGCGATTCCTGAAAATTGGTTCGTACAAAACTTTTGTATTTTTTGCCGTAAAATACTAATCTGCTATAAAAAACAGGGATTCTCATTCGGAATTCCAAAGTTGACCCCCGATTCTCCCAAAAGGGTGAAGGAAGTGGAGGTGGTTTTAGCATTTTTTTAAATCTTATTCAACTTAGAAAATTCACCCTGTATAAGATTCGTTCGTTACAAAATATGCGCAGTCCCAATATTCTAACGCTTTCTGCCGAAAGTAATGTAAATCAAAAAAAAAAAAAACTAAACAACTACATTATCACATTGTAGACGAATCCCATCCACAACCAAAGAACCTCTGGAGATGCCTACCGCAGTTGTAAGCGAAACGTAACACGAAAATACTGATCAAACCAAAATTTATCAGCATCGTTCATCAAAAACAATAATACTGATCGACCAAAATTCTAACCCTAAAATTCATCGCGGCAATACTCACAGTTAAGTCCCAAATCGTGGTAGGTCACGATGGCAGGTTTGTTCCTGTAACCCTGGGTTGCCACCATCACGGTGCCCCGGTCCGTCTCCACCATCTCCTCCTGCATGGTTTCCGCGATCCTGGACAACGTCCTCGAGGCAGGAAAGTGAAGCTGGATGTTCTTCAGCTCTATGTCATCCATGCTGTCGGAGGGCATCGTGCTGAAAGGTAGTCTTTCTTGTGAGTTCGTGGAAAATAAGCAGGAACGCAGAAATTGTTTCATTCTGGATTTGAGTCGGTTAAAAATACATATAATGTTGGTATAATGTAGGTCTTGTTTGGTGTTTAGATACCGAGCAATTTAGGGAATACAAGGTTGTTTTCATGATAAAATAAAAACACTCGTTTAACATTTATTTGTGTACATAGGTTACGCCAATGAGCTAACAACGTAATAACGTTCGTTCTGTTAAGTGTAAAGCCATTTACAAGAAAGGATATTTGGATATCGAATCATTTTTTGGCATGATCCAGTTTTCTGAATAACTCATGGTACGTCTTGTTTACCTGTTCTTCGGCCAAAGACGTAGATAAGTGATTTTGCCTAAATAACATATCCACGTCTCCATAAAAATACATTCAGTTCCACAAAAATTAAGAACTTATAATATAAAAATTTATATACAGGGTTTTCCAATAAGAGATTTCATTTTGTTTCATTTTTCATAGTTCTCCGATCCCTACAATAAAACCTGGATTAATATTTATTTCGGGGGTCACAAAAAGTTCATTATTTCCTTGTCCTCATGTTATACCTAAGCTCACAATAATCAAAATATTTCATTATATAGAGAATCGTGCAATTTTTTTATATTCATCAGCAGCATAAATTAATTTTCAACCATTCAACTGTGTATGAATTTTTGTTTTTCGAAAAATACTACTTCAATATCTGAAGAAATATTGAAATATAAGAATATTAAGAAATATGGAACCAGAAATACATTAAAACATTGATACGTAAATGGAAGAGATACAATAAAACCATAGAAATGACTTGGATTTTATTTCAAATTTACCGAAACTGACGATAGCACAGGCCAACAAAATGAAAAAAAATGGTGACAGAAATCCAAGAACTAATTTCAATGTGCTGATTTCAAAAACGCCACCAGTTTTTTTTTTGTCAGTTCTAATACAGTTTAATTTATGTGAGTCCTGATTCTAGTCAATAATAAAGAAATAATCGCCAATATAAAAATTTCCTAATCACAACTAGAATCGAAGGAAATTATCGAGTGATGTATTGAATCTATCTGATAGACAAAGTCTGAGAGCTTTTTCGGATTCAGCACCCAAAATCCAACAAGGGTTTAAATCAAAGCCACTGAAAGGTCTGTAGGCCTTTATAATGAAAAAAAATTACTAAATTTATATAAACCTACACACTTATACTAACTAATCTGCTAAACAATAGCTACTAACTACTGTCTACATATACATTTATTTACCAATCGTTCAATTCGCCAATGCTTACAATTCAAATACGGTAACCAAATCCAAGCATTTCGATACTGAAAAAAAATCAAACATGTGTAAATCTGTACTTGTTCTTACCCCAAAAGGGCTGCTTCTTCTGCAATTGTACCGGAAGAAGGCATTTTCTTATTCGTGTTTGTGTTCACGCTATCTGTCCTAAAACAAACAGAAATTGAGGAATGAGGAGATGATACAGGAATGTTCGAAAAATTGAATGGAACCATCGCCAAGAAACAAGATTGTTAGTATTGGTTTATTGGTGAAGCGATGTGGGTTTTCAAGTGAGAGTATTGATGAAGTTTTGTACAATTATGTATTTGCGTTTTAGTCTTCTGAGCAAGATGAATGTTAGGTCATACCTCATACCGCTTGCAAAGCATTGACCACCTGACACATTTCTCTACTAATTTAATTATCTTTCAGTTGTCAGAGTTGTCCGCCTAACATTAATACCTATGGACTACTGCATCAATAACACGTAGAATTTTAATAAATATCGCCAAAACAGTTGGTACGCATGTTTCAGCAAAGGATTTCAATTGGCTGTTTTTGTTCCATTTATAGCTCCCATATGCCTAAATAAATATTACAGTGCTTTTAGTGCTTTTTATGAAAATCATGTTACATTGAACCTTTGAATCTTGTTAATATACAATTTAAAATCCCCTATCAAAATTTCATCTACTCATTTTGAAAGAGCTCTGATCAAAATGCAACCAAAAACCGAAATATGCAAACCTAACAAAAGGTACCCAAATAAACTTGTAGTGGTTATATTGGTGCACAAAGAATACTTTTCCAAGTCCGGACTATAAGATGGATGTATAAGAACCTTCCAATCAAGCTCCAGGAGTTTTTGGAGAGTCACTATCGATGTGTGTGAACTGATATTGTCCTGATGGAACACAATTCCCCTCCTATTGGCCAAAGATGGCCGCTTCTGGGCATTTGTTTCCTTCAGATGGTCCAATTATTGACAGTTCAGTTCCGAGTTCAGAGTTTTGCCGTAGGGGAGCAACTCAAAGTAGATAATTCTCTGCCAATCCCACCAAACACACAGCAAAACCTTCCTGGCCGTCAATCCAACCTTGACCACCGTTTCCAGCGGCTCGTTTCGTTTCGACCACGACCACGTTTTGATCCACTTTTCATCACCAGTCGCAAACCGCTTCCAAAATGGGTCGATTTTATTGCGATTCAGCAACGATTCGCAGATGGAAATTCATACATCAAGCTTCTTGAGACCAGCCTCATGCAAATGGTTCCAAACGGTTTTTTGTTCAATATTAGTTCTTAGGCAATAGAAACAGTGCTTACATGACGGTCGGACTGGACAATGTCCATCTTTGACCATAAAATTACCGGAACGGAATCGACGAAACCAAAATGCGCATGATTGGCTGTTACAGTATGAAGACCATAAACACCATTTACATTTTCAGACGCCTGGTTTGCTTTTTCGCCTTTACCGAAGAAAAACTGTAAAATATAGCTTATTTTTTGTTTGCTAGAGTCCATCTTTGTCACGCGCTCAAACTAAACTGAGTTAACTAATCACAAAGTTTTTCTAGTACGAAGTCTCATCTTTCTGGTGGAACCTGATCGGACATATACAACGCGATATACAGATAACTAGAGCCATCTATGGGAAAAGTAGTGTATTTCTTTTTGTCATACCTAATATAACGATCATGGTACCACATTATAGGAAACCAACCAAGATAATTAAGCTGTAGCTTAACTATATTATAATATAGATTTCGAAACAGGAAAATCACTTTTAGCTCTTATACATGTGTTACATCCAAATGCTGAAAAATAACGTCCTATCCAACCATTTTTTTATTGAAAATCGATCGTAAAACCGCAAATGCACATTAGCATCCCCGTTAGGCTTCCTCCCATTAACGCTAAAACGGCCACGCACAGTCAGCCCACAATCCATTCGGGCCTTATAGTGTAGCGAGGAAAATACGATATGTGTCTATGGAATCCATTTACAAAATGAGCGTTGGGAAACTCGATATTACGACGGCAATATCGAATTTCTGAAAACCGTCTCATGACGGTCTTGCAAATACGATGGGATATAATTCAAGAGCTGCTATAGACTCTGGAGAGATCGGTGAAGCGATGTGTATAGATGGTAGGAAGCGAGAATTACAACTAAAAAAAATTGGATAAAAACATGCATCGTGCGGCTTACCTTCACTATGAGGACTGCAACTGTATTGTATGTCTTTTAACGCCAATACTTGTTTTTAATGCGATCTGGCGGAGGTAATGATGATGAACTTATTGTGTGTGTAAGTTAAAAAAGTGCAACAACGCCTCAATCTTAGAGAGTGCATTTTGTAGGCTTGTTTCCAAGTCGATTGACGTCCTGTTTCTGAAAGGCTGTACAACGTAGAACATAATAGAAGCATAATGATACACTTCGATTTGAACATAGTAGCTTTAACTATTATGGTTTCTTTTGGCAGGAAATGAACTTTGTTAAAAGGGGTTATAATGTTTCAGCGGTTCAAAAATAATTAGGTAGACTTTATTTTATAATAGAGACCATCGATTTATATGAGGTTTTCACTATTATTCATTACAAAGAGTTCGTCATTGCGGAAAGTCCTTAATTATTCATTTCTCTGGAATGGAAAAACGAAATCAGATGAATATGATATAGGTTTCCGAACAAACATTTCTTTTTTTATGTATTTTCACATAAAATTAATATACAAGAAGTCTTACCAAAGGCTGAAAATGCGGGTTTTGTAAAATTAAAAATAAAGACTTAAAAATGTATTTTGAATTCTTGCATGTAGTAGAAAAGGACGGTAAATCATCAGAGGAACGTTTTAGATTGCTTCGATCATCCTAAAAAGTGGTGGGATCTCAAAAACGCTGAGGGAGAGCAGTAGTTGAACTTTGTCAGATCACGAGAATGCTACGTTGTATAAACCCCTATGAATAAAGTTAATTTATCTCTCTTGAAAATAGATTAGTCAATTGAATAAGACTTTTTAGATTCAAGTCTTCTGTTTATTTCTCAAGTATGTTATGTACATTCATTATTTAAGTTACAAGATCAAGGGCTTTGGCCATTTAAGGAAAAAATGTGGTATATTCGAGAATTGATCATGTCTAATCAAACTCATCATCGAAAGCTGGATTTCCCAGATATCATAAATTCAGAAACTCGAAATGATTTGACCGTGTAGATTTTTCAGTTCTTTGATCAGTCTTTCAGAAACAGAGCTTCACACAAAAACATCTGGCAGGGATGGAAGTTTTCCCTGTTATCTGATAGAAATATATGTGATATTTGAAGATTTGCTGTACTAGATATTATATTATTATTTCAGTAGGCGATATTTCATACTTGACCTACAGTCTCTTTGCTGTTGATGAGACCGATGATATAAAATTTGGTAATAAAAAAATGTATTTATGTTTGTTTAAAAAGATGAATTTCGCATTATAGACAGTTCTTTAGAATGCTGCAAATTTTACACAAAGGTTAATCATTCACTGCATCACACAGAATTATGCATCTAAAAGTATTCGTCATTCTGATATGCGAAATATGAAGCAAATCTAAATATCCACGTGACGAAAAATTGAAAACCTAAAAACTATATGCGAATAGAAAATGAGATTTTTTTTCGATTTCTGGTTGAATTTCTATGGTTCTGATGAAGCCAAAAACAAGAAATTTTACACAAAGGTGAAAATGGCTGTTTGTGCTCCGATATTCGGTTCGAAATTCTTTTTTACATCTAAAATCTGATTTCTATCGAATTCGTAGTTTGGAAAACTTTCGGGATTTTTCGTGTTTTCAGCCAGATAGAATGGAATTTCATTGCTTTCTTCACAAACTACAAAAGCTGTTTGCATAACATTGGAAAATCTGAGAAACCAATTAAAAAAATGTTCAGAGCATATTATCCCCTCTGACCTATACGCTTTTGTTTACGTTCGCCCAATCGTACGCTCTTAAAATTTTCCGTTTCGTTTGACAAACAAGGGTGAATTGATGTCAATCGCCAATCGATTAGCAGGCTTCTCCGATCGACGTAGGACATTTCTCATTAAGGCTGTTTGTTTTACGTCGATTGGCGCTAACTTGAGTGGACCGAGAATCATTTCTAATCAAGCTGTCCGGATCTTTCCAGTTCGTTCGGGTGCGATGAAACCGGAAAGGCGAGCGAATCGAATCGCCTCAGAAACTGTGACGTCTTTCCTCCGCCGAGATATACAGTTGTATCCGTTTTTGTGCGCTCGACGGAGGTGAAATTTTGTTGAAGCTGTTGTAGCCACACTCTAATTCAAGAAATTTTTATAATCTTTTAATGAGTAGTTTAGACAAGGAGTCTTAATCTACGCCCACTATGAAATACAATACAACTTAACCCTACAACTACCAATCACATCACCCAATACGTCTTCGACTACCTTTCTCTTCTACACCGAAAAGTGCAATCTATGGGTTGTGAATGGGTGTAAAGATGCGTTCATATTAGCGAAACTTCCTCGCGAAAATTACTCGGGCGAAACTTACTCGCTCCCTGAGAAATATCGCACTACCCAAAATAGTGCACAAATGGGCGAACCGCCTTCAGTACTTGTTTCGCAGCCAGCTGCTATTTCTGTCATATCAATATTATTTTTGTGGAATCAACGGGAATAAGATAAATTGCCGTCCTCGAAGATAGTAGAACAAACATTTATTCCTTAGAAGAAATTCCAATATGGAAACAACCTCATGAAAATGGTAGGAATGGTACAAAAACCCATTCATCCCTCTCGCAACTCTGAGGGCGTAATTCTCTCGCGAAATAATTTCGCGAGGAAATTACTGATTTCAAAGTTGATACAATATTTACATCAATATGATTTTGAACATGTCTACAAAAGTACCCGATTCAATTGTTTTTACATTGGTATATATTATATAATTTTTGTTATGCTCGATACGGTTCTGTATAAAAGAAATAATAGTCCTCTAAAAAAATGGTGAAGCTCTGATGTTAAGCTGAGGCTCTTCGAATGCTCTTGAATACCTATGATGAGGCCGTCATTAGTAAAAAAACTTGCCGAGAGTGGTTTCAACGCTCCATAAGAACGTTGATTATACGTCGAAAACCAGCATGGCGGTGGAAGAGAGAAGGTTTTCGAAGATGCAGAATTGGAGGCATTACTTGATCAAGACTCGTGTCAAACGCAACCAGAATTGGTAGGATCATTGGGAGTGACGCAACAAGCCATTTTAAAACGCCCAAAAGTCATGGGAATGATTCAGAAACAAGGAAATTGGGTGCCGTACGAGTTGAAGCCGAGAGATGTTGAATGGCGTTTGTTTGCTTATGAACAGCTGCTTGCAAGGCAAAGACGGAAGGGACTTCTGCATTGCATTATGACTGGAGACGAAAAATGGGTCCATTACGATAATCCCAAGCGCAGAAGATCATGGAGATATCCCGGCAATGTTTCCACGTCGACGGCCAAACCGAATATTTACGATTTCAAGGTCATGCTCAGTATTTTGTGGGACGAGCTCGACGTAGTGTATGATGAGTTGTTAAAACCAACTGAAACAATTACAGGCGATCATTATCGAACGCAATTAATGCATTTGAACCGAGCATTGAAAGACAAATGGCGCAACACAACGAGAGACATGATAAAGTAATTTTACAGCATGACAATGCTCGACCCCATGTTGCGAAAGTGGTCAAGACATACTTGGAAACGTTGAAATGGAAAGTCCTAGGCCACTTGCCGTATTCTCCAGAAGTTGCTCCTTCGGACTATCACTTATTTCAATGACACACGGCCTGGCTGACCTGCACTTCCGGTCTTATGAAGAAGTAAAAATTGGATCGATTCGTGGATCGCTTCAAAAGATGACTAGTTTTTTCAACGCGGGATTCGTACGCTGCCAGAAAGATGGAAGAAAGTAGTGGCCAGCGATGGACAATACTTTGAATCATGAATGTATAGTTTTTCACAATGAAGCCTCGAATTTCGGAAAAAACGGCGGAAGGAAAGTTTTACGCCTATGTAAATAAGTGTCATCCTTATACCGTCTATACAACATACAGCAGTTTCATAATTTTGTTCCGCGTAATTGAGCACATCTGACGCATCATGTATGGTTTTGAGATCACCAAGTTCAATCCAGCATGCAATTTTTAGCTTCGAATATAATATGAATCAAACGCTGGACGAGTTTCATGAAAAACTCTGAAAGGATATTACGAGACAGCCATTATCCGGAGTCCCCCAAAAACCTCGAATTTCACCGACTATTAAGCTACGGTTTCCTAGAAAAGCGGTGCCGTTATCTAGCGGCCGTCATTTTGCGGTGGTTAATAACGACCGTCTTTGCGGTGACCAACCTGTGGTTTCCTAGGAAGTAGTCCGACCGTATTCAATCGTCACTCAGTGGTCAATACTCACTCGAGAGTAGTAGATTGTGCACTGGTGAAAAATGGACGGTTTGGACATAGCATTATTAGTATTTTTGGATGATGAAGAGTCATCAGAAGACGAAAACAATCGTTTGGAGGAGAGTGTCATGTTCAAAAATCGTGAAACTGAGGGTGCATTTCGAATTTTAGTGCGTCGCCATCTGCAGTGTAATGACGAAAAATTTAGGCAATACTTTCGCTTAACCTGATTTTTGAAGTGTTACTCCAATTTCTTTCCACAAATTGTGCTTCATCTGGGCTTGTCTATACTCTTTGCATTTTATATTATATAAAGCTTCATGATTCTTGACAAAATCAATCAATTGTTCATCATTTTCACTCGTCCAATTCACGTTTCCACTCATTGTATGCGCACCGCTACACGCGAAAAACGTTGAACTACTGTTCACCACCGCTATGACGGCCGTCATGCAACTGACGGCACCGCTATTTGACGTTACGGTGACACTCAACGTACTCTAGGAAACCTACCCCGATGTTATTCATAGAGAACGTATGGTAGACATCACCCAACGTTATATTACGGCCGCTAGATAACGCCACCGCTTTTCTAGGAAACCGTAGCTTTACCTCGTTTCCGTCAAAAACCATCCAACTATGGATGGTACGAATGATATTACATTGTCAGGAAATAGGAATTATGGAACGCAGGGCCACCATTGTCTGCAATTCACGTAGTCGACAGCCGTAATTAAATCCATGGGGTTTTCAGATACTCCAGATAAGAAACTGGGGCAATGACAATCGATATTCGCCCCACTTGACCACTGCTATAGAGTTCTTGAGCCTTTCTACACAAAGTTTCTTCGGTGGTTCTTTGTTCGATTGAAATGCGTTTTTATGCCTATGTTTCTCATGTTATTCGTGATTGATTCAGTTCATAGAGTAATAAACGTAGATAGAGGGAGTATACGCAATTTTTACATGTCCCCAACATGGTTGGATTATGTTGTCGGATTGTGATGAATTTTCAAATCCACAATTTCACTATGTCGTTATGAATGTCTATTATATTGAACGAAATATATTTATTTCAGTGATTCCTGATTAAATATGCAAATTTGAGTATTTTTCCTAATTGTCGAATTTATAATAAGCAGAATATTTATTATTTTCTGTATCTACCTGCTGTAATCTAAGGTTTGGCAACTTTTGCTCTCCTAGTGTCATCGGTTGTTTCACGTCGTTTGGTGCGCTTGAAGTTTGTTTTATGAATTTCTGATATATTTAGGTAGTCATTTCAATATATTTTGAGTTAATATGAAACGTTGATCAGTATGGGACATAAGAAGTGCATTCTCTGTGGAGAAACTCGCGAATTGAGTGAAATATCGTATCACTGATATGTTTTCATTTCCGCGCGCTTCTTGTCAAATTTGAGAGTTTAATTTTTCATGATGTATACATTTTCATCTGATTCTGAATCAAATATGGTAATAATCACGCTACAACATCAGAGGCAACAGTCAGACAATCACCCTCAACGCCTGCTATACGTGGATGATTCAAAAATAACAACAGGTAACAAAAACCATCTGGAAACTAGTTGAACAAGATGTGAGGCTGGTATTCGGTCTTCGGTGACGTTCTCTCAGCGTAGCGCGAGGGAGAAGAACCAATCGTTCTTCGTAGCACGAGGGAGAAGTCAAGATGAACCAATCGTTCTTTGGAATAGACAAAGGTAAAAGCAATGAAATCGGATTATACTTTGAAATGATACAAAACGGACGAATCAACCTTCAAAGAATGAAGGAAGATTTAACAACTGAGTTCATTTGGAGAACCAACAAAATTTTGAAGACGGTAAGAACATGAGGAGAGCCATCAATGCATATGCATTTTCGATTCTAACATACTCGTTCGATATAATTTCCAAATGAAAAACTTCGATGACAAGAGCAGACCATCACCTTACAAAAAGTAGGATCGAGGGTCTGCTGAACAGCATGGATCTTGCTCATAGAAAGCCTACGTACATACATCAAGCAAATACATCAGAGTTCTACCAAAAATTGTGTGAAACAGACGAATGAACACTTTTTAAGGAGCATCTTTCATAGAACCACCAGACAATACCAGAAAAACTGCAACAATGGGTGAAGAACACCCTACATAGAAGACATTTCAAGGAGGTAAACCAGGATCATGTCGACATCGAAGCATAGAACTATTGGCTCACATCAAGTGCAATGTATCCAGAAACGAAAGGTTTTCTTTTAGCCATCCAAGATCAAGTGATCTCAACAAGAAACTAATGCAAACATTTCATAAAAGATTTATCTCTGACGATCGGTGCAGCAGGGACGGTGAAACAATTCCTAGGAAGCGAGATACAGGCCCAACGACCGTCAAGAAAGCATAGATGAGGACCAGAGGGGCTACGAGGAACGGACAGTACCCTATCCTTCTCATATTTTAAATATCCGAGTTTTCATGGTTTTTGTGAAGCGATCAAATTGAAAATATATCTAAAGATTTTAATCATTATTTCACATCTATTTGTAAAAACTCAACGTTCTCTGGTTATTGACAAGCGATCAACATAAAATTTTGTTAGATGCTTGAACTGTTATTATCATATTTCTATCTACACGCAAAATTTCGACTATACTATTACTGAAATTATAGATTTTTTGAGTTCTGCTCAAATTTCATTAAGTTGTAATGACTTTATTACAAATTCAGAAACGAGCCACGAAGTGAACGTGAGTTAAAATGAGTTTTCTGTACGAGTATTATACTATATTTTTTCACTGAGTTTTTTTTTGGAACTAATGAAATATTTTCATAAATTTCGTTTAGTGATTTCTGCATTAAAAAAATGTTGGTTGGCAGAACTGTTTTCTGTATCACAAATTCAACAGATAATAGATAAATCCGTGACAGAAGAGTTCCAAGAACCAACATATAATAATGAGATATAAGAATGAAATATGTGTGGAACTAAGATATTCCTGCACGATTTTGAGAATTGGAGAAAAACTATTTTCCTCGTTTTTGGAAGGATTCACTCCCTGAAAACTTTGACCTTTATTTAGAAACACTCCGTATATGGAATCTCGACCAAAAAGTCTCGTTATTATTTTGTTGTTGAGCAGACAGTTAGATCGATTACCTTTGTGTAAGATTTGCAGATTTTCCTTTTTCCTAGGGATTACTCAATTATATCCAGATTTATTGTCATGTCAAACCTTGGCGCCAGCACAAAAACAGGAGTTAGCACGTACAACCAAGCAGACAAAAGCAAGCAGAACCGTCTTTACCACCAAAGCTACCAACAGCAAAAAAGCAACCGAGCCCCAAAATTCGTAGACCTTCCTACCGTACCTTGAGATCACAGTCGACCTCGCCGCCGGCTCCTCCACCAAAAAATCATCCCTTCTCGAGACCACCGCTGGGGCGCTTCCACCAGAAACGAACTGGAGGGCCTTCTTGAAGCCGTCCAGAAATCCAGAATTCTGACAGCTGGCTACTGTCGTGGGCCTGTAAATTTCGTTGTTGCTCGCTAGGGAGCTGTAAGAGCCGCCTGGGCTACTCGGCATCGTACGACGACGTTTCGTGCCCGATAACACTCATCGGGTCATTTTACAAAATAAACGGTTGCTTTCAGAAAATGGTTGTTACCAGTTCTGCAATAAGGGTCCGATTAGATGGTGGAATTTTGAATTTTAATGATTAAGGTATTTGCCACTAGGGAATTATGCAAATTTTCAGTTGATCAATAGGTCCGGATTGGAGCCAAGAAATTGTTTGGTTCGGTCGCGAAAATCAATTTTTTTTATTGCAGAACTAGACGAGTTCATGCAATTCAAGCTGAGGTGAAAGCCGAGACAATAAGCTAGACATCACAATTAAGTTCCAAAACATGCAAAAGCTCACAAAAAATGCTTTTTGAGGGTGTAAAAAATAACACTAAAATATTAAGGGTTTTTTTTAGATTAAAATTTTGTTTTCAATAACTCTCCTCCCACTTTACATATTCTACTGCCAATACTCGGAAAAATTTTGATTGAGAAATGTGACCTAAAAATATATGCCTAGGAAAACCCTATTTTCAACGGATATACCCGCTGGAAATATCGATTTTCCACGATTTTCCCGATTCGGGAAACACCCTTGTCCTTCGATAACAGGACCACCCCACCTAGTTTGCTAAACGGCCATAGTAATCCAAGACCAACTTACCTCAAAATATACAAATAACCACTCACTGTTTTACTTTTAACACAACACTTATTCAATTTTCAAGCTGATTGTAGCTTGACGTGTGACGTTTCTCTGACTACGACGAACTGAATTTCTTCAGGCATTGGGCAAGTTGCCGTCACGTGACCGACAGACTTCCGCGCGGACGACGCAGTGGCGTGGCACGGGCAATTCTGAAGTAATCAGTCTTTCAATAACTTCTTCAATGCAGTCAATCTCAACTAGTTCCACTTTACTAACATTCCGCATTTATTGAATTTGAAGGCCTTTCTTAGTTGAATCAGTTTTTTATTAATCTATATAGGATTTCAAAAAATTATATTGAATTTAATAGGATGAGAGAGACGCCTCTGGATACAGCCGATATTGATTACTCCGTAGGTGGAGGCATCTGTAGGAAATTGTCGGTATTAAATTCAGGAGATGAAAGTGGATCCCTGTTTATATTTCCACCAGTGGTGGAGCTAAGGAATATTATGACTGTCGGCAGAGTAGCTGAAGTTTTATTAATTTTTTGTCATGAGACGGCGCAAGAACTGCACGTGAAATTGTATTCAAATAGTTACTCCAAAGTATCAAAAAATTCAATATAAAGTACACAGGAAAAATCTCTCAGGTAAAAACATTTGATTTCACAAAAGTCGAATGCATCTGTAGCTATCATTATGTAGGATTTGTCTAAATTCAATTTATATATGAATGAATATATGATCAATTAGAACATTTTCATTAGAAATAACAAAATCTTCATTTTCCTTCTTTCTATATAATATTATTAGAACAATCAACAATCCAATTCGAGAATGTACTCCAAAAATTGAGTATGTTACGCCACTGATATCAATTTATTTTAATTGAGTAATGATGTTTCCTTAGGAAGTAATGGTCTATGAATAAGAAATGCAATTGAAGATAAGTAGGAATCTGGAATGAACGTTTCTTCTTATTTGTAGCAATTATATCTCAAATAATGTTACAGGCAAATATGTATAAAATTTTGGAATTCGAACTAATGAGGCCATTGTAAAGTTTTAGGTTTCACAGGGATAGCTATATTGGAATTCGAATTTCGGAATAAGAATTCACTTTCAATCATTGTATTCTGATCTTTCTTTTTCGTGCGGTGTTATCTAGAGAAAAAAAATAGCGTGGCCCATGAGGGGATCGAACCCGCGACCTTCGCGTTATTAGCACGACGCTCTAACCAACTGAGCTAATGGGCCAGTGTAATGAGTTAAGTAACACAGAGGCACCTGAACTTGTCTCTGAATTAAAAATTAAAACACTGTTTCAATCATCGTTTTCTGATCTTTATGTTCGTACCTTTATTTGAATTTTGTAATGAAAACTCTGATTCTATCATTGTTTTTGAACTTTCTTCTGAAAAAAATTGTATGGACAGTGAAGGGATCAAACCCGCAACTTCGCGTTATTAGCACGATGTTCTAACCAACTGAGCTACTGGGCCAGTGTAAAAAGTATGGTTCCAAAGATATAGCGATATTGGAAATGGAATTTCTAAATAAAAACTGATATCAATTTCTGTATTTGAATTTTTTTTTACTGGCACCATTTTGAGAAAAAAATTTCGTGGCCCATGAGGGGATCGAACCCGCGACCTTCGCGTTATTAGCACGACGCTCTAACCAACTGAGCTAATGGGCCAGTGTAAATAGTGTAATACCACAGATGTACCCATTTGGGAAATTGAACTCCCAGATAACAACTGAGTGAATCATTATGTTCTAAACTTTTTGACTGGCTTCAATTCGAAAAAAAAACATGTTGTGGCCCATGAGGATAGCGAACGACGCTCTAACCAACTGAGTTACAGCATAGCATTCCTTATACTATGGTTACAGTTATGTAATCAAATATTGACTTGTGATTTTCGAGATTACACTTTGATGATATCCGGTGTGTTCTGATTGTTCAAAGGATTATATCTCTAAAAAAATGTGTGGCCCATGAGGGGATCGAACCCGCGACCTTCGCGTTATTAGCACGACGCTCTAACCAACTGAGCTAATGGGCCAGTGTAAATAGTGTAATACCACAGATGTACCCATTTGGGAAATTGAACTCCCAGATAACAACTGAGTGAATCATTATGTTCTAAACTTTTTGACTGGCTTCAATTCGAAAAAAAAACATGTTGTGGCCCATGAGGATAGCGAACGACGCTCTAACCAACTGAGTTACAGCATAGCATTCCTTATACTATGGTTACAGTTATGTAATCAAATATTGACTTGTGATTTTCGAGATTACACTTTGATGATATCCGGTGTGTTCTGATTGTTCAAAGGATTATATCTCTAAAAAAATGTGTGGCCCATGAGGGGATCGAACCCGCGACCTTCGCGTTATTAGCACGACGCTCTAACCAACTGAGCTAATGGGCCAGTGTAAAGAATTTGGTTTAGCAGTTGTAGCGATTCAGGAAATTGAATTTCTAAATAAATAAGTAGTTTCAATCATTCTCTTTTAAGCTTTCTTTTCGACTGGCTTCATTCAAAAGAAATTCGTTGCCCATGAGGGGATCTCCCCCACGACCTTCGCGTTATAAGCGCGGAGCGCTAAAGAATTAAAAGGGCCAGTGTAAAGAGTAGGGTTTCTAAAATGTAAATATTTTGGAAATTGGATTTTTAAATGAAAACTGAGTTTAAATCTATTCGACTTCAATTCAAGAAAAAAATTCGTGGCCCATGAGGGGATCGAACCCGCGACCTTCGCGTTATTAGCACGACGCTCTAACCAACTGAGCTAATGGGCCAGTGTAAGAGGTGAAATCTCATAGAGGTAGGCATTTTTTAATATGAATATTGAAAGAAAGAAGGGTTGTTGTTCATTAGGAAATCGAACCAGCGATCTCAGCGTGAATAAAACGAAGCCCTGACAAACTGGGCTCATAAATCATTGGGATGAAATATAATTATTTCCTACAGTTTTTGTTCAATAATTAAATCAAACTAATTTCAAAAGATAGAACGGACTTACCCATCGCAATCAACAAATGCAAAATTGAAGTGTCCACGGTCATGCTTAAAATAGGCCAAAGTTTCATTCATCTCTATTACTCCTCAGGCATATTTCCAGATGTATTTTGATAAATTATATCCAAGTACCTACTGGTTGGTTTTATGGGACACCTGTTGCAGATAGAATCTTCGCAGAAATTCATTGATCTCCTATAGTTCAGAAGAAAGGATGAGTTGGCATTTAAGTAGCCTCAATTTAATTTTCAGTTAATTCCTCATTATCATCTACTGAAATTTCCCCCTCATTATCTTTTAACTCTTAGCTAAAAAAAATCTTGGTTATTGAACAAATCGTCTTGATCCTTTCAATTTAGAGTTTTTATTTGAAGAAAACCTCATGAGAATGATAATATTTGAAAAATTATCTTCATAAATTCAATCGGAATCATTTTTGTCAGTGAATAAACATTTCAACAGAAAAAATTACCCCTACAGCCCGAAGGATTTAGAAATAGCGCATCCACCAAATTGATGTCTCGTAAATGTGGGGCAAATTCTATTTGATTCCTTTCGAAAAAAAAATGGGGAAGAAATGAATCAATTACGTAAGGCTTAGTCATAATCGAAACATCAACTCGAATAGAAATTAAATAACTTATAATATTCGCTTCAAATTATTCTTTTTACCACTAAAATAATTTTTTTCTTGTATCATTGTACCAATGGGAGGAACAATCATAAAAGCTATTCTCAGAATAATAATTGTAATTTTATAAAAAATCTGAATATCTGCATATGAAATGATAATGGTACTTACTTTTCTATCAGTATTTCTTCCTCTGATCTTTCATAATATATTTCGAATCAATCTTCACTGCGTCACATCATATACCTGCTCAGTTCTCAATAACACTCCTAGCAACTGTTAAGAGTGAAATTCTACGTGATAGAAAACAATGAAAATTCAACAGGTTGGTCCATTTGAAAAACTTTTGTTTCCTATGAATAGGATAAAAGGTGCGGTTTGATTAATAGCTATTCATCTTTTTTTATCGTTTTGCGTAACGATATTATTCAGTAGGAACCATAGAAAAAAAATTCAAATCGGACTAGAGTGATAAGTAGTCGTAGATATAGTTCTGATGTTAATAATATAATAATTCGTTCATTTGAAGGTTGTTTTTGGGTGATTTTGGAGATCTACATTTTAAATAATTGTATTATCTTTGGGAAGGTGCCACAATTTAAATTAGTTCGGTTATAACAAGTAAAAATGGTCTGGGTTTGAAGCCCTGTAGGGCGAGAGTTCTTTGGGAGGTGCGCCACTGGACGATACCACACAAAACACTACCTGAATTCATTACAGATAAAGAAGGTAAAAATTAATATAACGCTCATTTGATGATATTCTAACTAACTGAAGTACCAGTGTAAATATATACTTTATAGTTATGTAATCAAATATTGATTTGCGATTTTCAAGATTAGACTTTGGTGATAACCAGTTCTGATTGTTCAAAACGTTATGTCTCTAAAAAAATTCGTGGCCCATGAGGGGATCGAACCCGCGACCTTCGCGTTATTAGCACGACGCTCTAACCAACTGAGCTAATGGGCCAGTGTAAATAGTTGAGCTTCACAGAGGTATCTGAGTTGGCATTGAGTTTTGGAATAGAAACTGCTTCAATCATTGTTCTTTGAACTTTCTGTTCGTCGAGGTAAGTTTGGCTGTAATCAACTCAGCTAATGGGCCAGTGTAAAGAGTAAAGAGTTGAGTTCGGGAGTTCCACATAAGTACCTGAAATAGCAATTGAATTTCGATATTAAATTTCTGTTTCAATCATTGTTCGTCGAGGCAAGTTTGGAAAAAAAATATATGGCCCATGAGGGGATCGAACCCGCGACCTTCGCGTTATTAGCACGACGCTCTAACCAACTGAGCTAATGGGCCAGTGTAAATAGTTGAGCTTCACAGAGGTATCTGAGTTGGCATTGAGTTTTGGAATAGAAACTGCTTCAATCATTGTTCTTTGAACTTTCTGTTCGTCGAGGTAAGTTTGGCTGTAATCAACTCAGCTAATGGGCCAGTGTAAAGAGTAAAGAGTTGAGTTCGGGAGTTCCACATAAGTACCTGAAATAGCAATTGAATTTCGATATTAAATTTCTGTTTCAATCATTGTTCGTCGAGGCAAGTTTGGAAAAAAAATATATGGCCCATGAGGGGATCGAACCCGCGACCTTCGCGTTATTAGCACGACGCTCTAACCAACTGAGCTAATGGGCCAGTGTAAATAGTTGAGCTTCACAGAGGTATCTGAGTTGGCATTGAGTTTTGGAATAGAAACTGCTTCAATCATTGTTCTTTGAACTTTCTGTTCGTCGAGGTAAGTTTGGCTGTAATCAACTCAGCTAATGGGCCAGTGTAAAGAGTAAAGAGTTGAGTTCGGGAGTTCCACATAAGTACCTGAAATAGCAATTGAATTTCGATATTAAATTTCTGTTTCAATCATTGTTCGTCGAGGCAAGTTTGGAAAAAAAATATATGGCCCATGAGGGGATCGAACCCGCGACCTTCGCGTTATTAGCACGACGCTCTAACCAACTGAGCTAATGGGCCAGTGTAAATAGTTGAGCTTCACAGAGGTACCTGAGTTGGTATTTAATTTCGAGATTAGAACTCTGTTTCGATCATTGTTCTTTGAACTTTCTGTTCGTCGAGGTAAGTTTGGCTGTAATCAGCTGAGCTAATGGGCCAGTGTATAGAGTAAAGAGTTAAGTTCCACAGAAATACCTGAAATATCAATTGAATTTCGAGGTCAAATTTCTGTTTCAATCATTGTTCGTCGAGGCAAGTTTGGAAAAAAAATATATGGCCCATGAGGGGATCGAACCCGCGACCTTCGCGTTATTAGCACGACGCTCTAACCAACTGAGCTAATGGGCCAGTGTAAATAGTTGAGCTTCACAGAGGTACCTGAGTTGGTATTTAATTTCGAGATTAGAACTCTGTTTCGATCATTGTTCTTTGAACTTTCTGTTCGTCGAGGTAAGTTTGGCTGTAATCAGCTGAGCTAATGGGCCAGTGTATAGAGTAAAGAGTTAAGTTCCACAGAAATACCTGAAATATCAATTGAATTTCGAGGTCAAATTTCTGTTTCAATCACTGTTCGTCGAGGTAAGTTTGGGAAAAAAAAAATTGTGGCCCATGAGGGGATCGAACCCGCGACCTTCGCGTTATTAGCACGACGCTCTAACCAACTGAGCTAATGGGCCAATGTAATGAGTGAAGTAACACAGAGGCACCTGGACTTGACGATGTAGTGATGTAGTGATATTGGTATTTGAATTTGAATCCTTTTTTTGTGTAGGTTTATAAAGAACTAATGTTTTTCAGTTCGACTAGTTATTTATTAATTTCCGTAAATCACAATGAAAACGGAAGTATCACAGATTATTGAATATTGGATATGGCTTGTTACTTACATTAAAATTAACACTATATTACTTTATAACAGAATTTGAACCTTCGTCAAGTTATTGAAGAATATTGGGTATGTACAAGTTTTACAATGTTTCAAAGTCTCTATAAATTTGAATGTTCATTTGACGATAATAAGTCAAACATGTCCATTGTCCACTACGCTATGTTAACTGTTAAAAAAATGAAGAAAAATTGTCGATTCGTAGGTTTGATGAAAGAAATCACTTGTTGGCAACTTGACCATAATTGCCATCAGGTCCCATAGCTAGTGCTTCATCTAAAACTTCGGCACTGTAGCTAACACCAGTACTTCTTCTTGTTGACAACATGTTTTTGGATCTTCTCTTTCTTTGGGATTCACTCATATCGGCTGAACTGAAAATATCAAGTTGATCAGAAATCAAGAAGTTTTGGTCTTGTCAGAAATAATCAAGAAAATGAAAAAAAATTCAGTTTAATATTGAAAGAAATGTCCGAAAAGGGTATTCAAATGAAATTATTCCAAATATTCAGAGACCAATATAGAATTTTGATTTTTTTCCATACTAAGAAAAGTTCTTCTTTATTCTTTGCTTCTGTGAAAAAATATTGGTGAAACTTATCTTCGCATCCACCAAAATGTCCAGAGTTGGCTTTAACGATTATTATCAATTGCTTAATACTCAAGAGAATTAACTCGAAATCTAATAACAGTTCGTGGCTTTGTGATTAGATTGAAATATAAACAAAATAGTTTACATTTTAAAAAAGATTTATTAACTTCTGAAGAAGCCAAACAAATGTTACATGACGTAATTTTCATTTGACCATGAAAAAATAGATTGGGTAATTGCCCTTCTGTTTTATATTATATCTTTCCGTTGAGAATTAATAAGTTGATACATGACTATGACCTACATCAAAAATAATTCTTCGAAATCGCAATAAAACTATCATTCGTGATTAGAGCTTATTATCTTGTGCCGAAGTTGATAATACAGGAATTATGATTGATCGACCAGCTATAAATCAATACTAACAATTTGAGTTTCAATAAACGCTTCCATTTCTGAGATAAATGGCTAGCAATAATGTGTGAAGCACTCCAATATCAATGCTATCAATTGGAAATTGTATAAAGACCTTCATTTTGATTTTGCGATAAATTTTAGATTTGTTTAGAAATACGATTAAAAAAAATGTATAAAAATGGAATTAAGATTGATATGTTGATGGAGATATTAAGTATTGTCACATCTAGAAGACTGTAAAATTTAATAAATGCTAAACTAGTATTACATTCGTGGTTTTAGAACTTTAATGCATTATTATATTCCTACTAATTCAATGGTTCTCATGTATTGGTCTTAATACAAAATTTATAACAAGAGTATATCAATGACATTACTAATCATTTCAATGTTATTGAGAATTGAAATTGTTCATTGAAAATCTCGAATGAATTAATTAATCGTAGATTATACTACAAGCTTTAATAATAGCATTATTCACTCTATATCCTATACTTACTCCCTCTTGTTCCTCATCTTCACTGGAGGATAATCCGCTGGATTATAATTTGGAGGTAAATGCTTCTCCATTCCACGTATTATAGATCTGAAATGAATAGTGAATCAGCAATATTGAACGAACAAAATTTCCAGATTAGGGTTTTTAACAGTAAGAAAAATATTTCATTAGCAAGATCAACCAATTAAGATCATCGATAGGACTTTTAAGAACGGTTTACTTTTGACAAGAAATGTTATAGCCTAAGAGACTACAGCAGCCAGATATAAGATGATAGAAAAATTAGGAAATTTGTCACAAAAGTATGGAAAATCAATATGTTGGATGCCTCAGCAAAATTGAAGAGGAATAATCTTATGAATAACCTAATGGACCTATCAGCCTACTGCCCTGACCTTTCTAACCATTTGTGTAAACCTTTCAACATCAGATCTCAAGAAATAATATAACCTGTATGGTACATAATATTCATGTCTACCATTGACGATGACCTATTTTATATTTCTTGTAAAACTACGTTAATAAATTACAGACCAATACACATTTTGCTTGGGGTTGTGGTTTTCCAACTGTACCTGGTTAACTTTTGGCCTTTGGGTCGACAATCCAAAATGGCTCTCATATTTTGGCTATCAGAGCTATTTTTTGAGACATACTACATTTAATTTTTTTTCAACTCATATATAATTCACGTTACGAGATTTAGGTACTTTTATCAGTTTAAAAAACACGTGTTTTCGAGTATTAATTACAAAATTTAGATGCATTAAACACTACCATCAGATGAACCGGCTTTTAGTTTTTACTTGGAATATCCCAAGAAATTCAAGTAACAAATACCCAAAACAATTTCCATCTCGAATTAAAGCTTTCTTAAATTGCAGTTTCAACCCTTATTTAATATGCAATTCGAAAGCCAAATTTTTTCTCTGTTAACCATCTCTTGAAGGCCGATATCTGTTACCTAATCGAATGTGTAGTTTATTTTTAGCTCCGCTATCTCAAAAACATAACAAACATTGATATTTCGTTAACCATTTTTGAATCAACACAAATTGTCCATTGATTTTCTTCGTATTTGATTTTATCAAAACTAGCGCAAATGTTTCGTTTACCTCTTTCAATATAATAGAATTAGCAATAATTTAACTAATTAGATTCTAATTATAAGTGGGAAATTCTAATTTTGGCAGTTGAAGATATATTCATTTCTTTATTTTGGACTAGTATCGGAACCTCAGAATAATAAACATAGAAAGAGGGAGCATATGTCATTTCCAGTAAGCAATTTTGTCCCCAACATAAACTATCAAATTTGATATGAAGCGCGCGGAAATGAAAACATATCAGTGATAATGATATTTCACTCAATTCGCGAGTTGCTCCACAAAGAACGCACTTCTTATGTCCCATAGTGAATCAACGTTTCATATTAACTCAAAATATATAGAAATAAATCCCTAAATATATCAGAAATTCCGAAAACAAACTTCAAGCGCGCCAAACGACGTGAAACAACCGATGACACTAGGAGAGGAAAAGTTGCCAAACCTTGGATTTCAGTAGATAGATACAGAAAATAATAAATATTCTGCTTATTATAAATTCGATAATTAGGAAAAATATCGGATTCCAAATATTCAAATTTGCATATTCAATCGGGAATTACTCAAATAAATATATTTCATTCAATGTACTATACATTCATAACGATATAGTGAAATTGTGGATTTGAAAATATATCACAATCCGACAACGTAATCTAACCATGTTGGGGACATGTAAAAATTGCGTATACTTCCACTATCTATGTTTATTACTCTCTGATCAGAACTAACATCAAGTTGGAATCAGCACATTGAAAACATTCAAAATCAGTTGTATTTCCGGTAGCAATAATTTTTGTTTTGATTTAGTTGGTCTTTGTTATATTAGTTGTAGTCTGCCAATATTATAGAATTCACAAATGTTATATTCACCTATCACTTTCACTTTCCACAACAACATCAGTCTCTCCCATCACAGCTCTACACAAAGTCACCCTCACAAAACTTTCAAAACCCCTCTTCCAACTATACTCTTCTAATCCACTATTAATACTCAGGGGAAATTGGAAGTACGAACTCTTAATTGCCGAAAACACAGCACACTGCCTATGGCATTCGGCTCAGTGAGACCTTATCTGAGATTTTTATTGCCTCGGATCCAGTACCTCGATAATTTGTTTAAGTAATGATATTTTCTATTTGCGCAGAAAATATAATGGAGCAAAAACAAATGGCCGAGATATAATGCGAGAAACCTCGACTTCGAGTGCTTGATATGACGTAGTATTGTGAAATCGTTGTTGGTTCTTGTTAGATTTATTGGGCGATAAGGGCTAATGGTAATATTACACCCAAGTAAGGAAGAATGCCATCGATAAAAATGGTGATTACCTAATTGTTTTTGTTCGTTTGAATATAGGTCGATTAATTTCGGCGTATTCTTCTTGTGCGTGGTAAGAAAAGAACCTAATTGACTATACTCCTAGAGATTTACTCCTACTCTACTTAACTCCATATTTAAGGTGTCCCGTTGAAAAAGAAACAGAAGTTTTTTCGGGGAAAAAAATTAAAATTTTGGAAAATCGTTTGTTCTTGAGGAGGCATTTTTTTTAGATAAGAATCATCATCATATTATTTCATCCCTCTTCGCGACAAATTCAATTGGTCAAATTTGAAGATGTAACAATTTGAACGTGACAAGGAATATTGGGAAATTTGATTAGAAAAACGAGATAAGTGTCCTGAGTAGTTTAATCTAACAAATGCTCGAATTAAGCCTAGCTATTTTGCATACAATGGTATAAATTTGGCTCAAATAACAATTTCAAGCTACTTGCGAAATTTCAAGCTTAAAATATGATTTGAAGCGTATTAAATTCAAGAAGAATATTCGAAGAAAAGAACTACTGATCACAGATTGGAAATGTTTTTCAGAGATTGAGTTCTAATCTGTAACGTAGTAAGTCAGACACGAGAAAATTAATGATTTTTGATTTTTTGAGGTATGGAGAATTCTACAAAAATTTTTCGACAAAAAAAATTTCGAGCCAATTCGGAATTCGGCTGATTAGGGATCGGCAATTCTGACACCGCTCACCGATTTTCCGAAGATCTCACAGTTTTGAGGAAATTTGAACTCGAAATTTGGGAAAAACCGAAAAATTTAAAGCTCAATCCAAGAATCGTTATATCTCCCAAAATATTCGTCACATACCCTTCAAATGCAAACGTTTTTCAGAGATCGAATTCTGATCTCTAACATAGTGAGGTTTCAACTGTTTCAAGTGCGTCTCTCATGTCCACAAAAAGTGACAGCCTCGAGAAAATTAACAATTTTTTTTTTTAAATTTCAGATTATTACCCATAATTTATCAAATAAAGGACTAATCGCCCAACTGCAAGCATTTTCGAGATCTACGTAATCGAATCGATCAATAAAAAGGTACAATATTTCCATGAAGGAGCATTTAATTCTTTTAAATTTTTTAAGGGTTAGGTATGGAAAATTCTGCAAAAATTTTTCGATGAAAAAATTTTCGGGTGAGTTTGAAATTTGTCTAACTTGAGTTTGTCAATTCTGAAACAGGTCACCCATTTTTCGTGAAACTCATAGTTTTCAAAAAATGTGACCTCGAAATTTGAGAAAAAACAGTAAAAATTGAATATCTACCTAAGAATCGTTACATCTCCTAAAATATTCGTCACAGACCCCTCGAATGAAAACGTTTTTCAGAGATCAAATTCTGATCCGTAACACAATGAGGTTTCAAGTGCGTAGCTTATGTCCAGAAGAAGTTTCAGCCTCGAGAAAATTAACAATTTTTTTTTTTAATTTCAGATTATTACCTATAATTCATGAAATAACGGAGTAATCGCCAAACTGCAAGCATTTCCGTGATGTACTTAATCGAATCAATCAAAAAGGAGGTTTTTTATGTAGAATAAGAGTCTTATATTTGTCACACTGATTCACTAACACCATGTATAAGGAATAACAATTTAAAACTTCGTCCCGTGTTAACCAAAGAAAATCCAATAAAGAAATAAAAAAAATGAGGAAAGCAAGTTCAAGTTCCTAGAAATAGCAGTTAATTTAGCTGCTATTTCAAATATTCAACTACACTCAACGGAATTTCCCAAACATATCCAGCTTATAGCATAACCAATCATCTTGCACGATAATACATAAACAAAACCAAGCCATAACTCACCAACTATCGAAGTTATGTACCCGAAAAACGCCCGCAATTCACGACTCCCATAATCATCGCCGATCTCTGTTTTATTCACACAGATGGCGCCCGCTTCTAATCCCAGTTCATCACTACGTTCCCTAATTGACACTCCCGTATGTGAATCTTACCGCCATCCGTCGCTATTTTACAGAAACCTGGATACAAATTCAAGACGGTATCCAGTCGTTATGGTTCCTCAACCGCCAGTTTTTAAATAATACATGAGTCTGGGCCTGCTCCAATAAATCAGGCCAAATTTGAAATAACTACATACGGTTTTATCAAACCTCCGCAAACCGCGTTAGTGGCGGGGCCGTTTTTGATAAAGCTGAGTGCTTTATGTGAAAATATGCTTTATGGCGTGTTCGCGGCTTACGCGGGGGTGTACACTTGATGGGAGATTTCTTACATCAACACGATTAATCATATGGAGGCGGTTTTGTTGAGATTGCTCTTTGTGTGGTGATGGATGACTGGATGAGATGTGTTTGGTTTTATTGGGACGCCACTGGTTCATACTAGATCTATACTCCAAACGTATTCTAAACATACTGGTCAGACTAGCATTCTATCACTCTTTCAGTGGCTTTCAGGCAGAGATACTTGCAATAGAAAGATGTGTGGATATTAACCTAGTAAGAAACAATCAGAAATGTGATATAGCGATACATTCTGACAGGTTGCTATCAAAGCATTGAGCTCGCATTTCATCGATTGGTTTTGGAGTATCCAAGAAAACTAAACGCAATAGGCAAGAAAAACAAAGTCATTTTAGTCTGGATTCCCGGTTGAGATTAAGATTTAATTAAGGAGGTTCCGTTTCACTGCGACCTTATGGTCTATTGTGCCCCCATCAGAGCTATTATCTCCATAACGTGATCTACAGCTCGCCTTCCAGTTCCAGAGTCCTAATGAACTCCAGTATCTGGGATGGCTCCAAGGAGGCTACTTCCCCACTTCTACAAGTTTCTTGTCCAAAGCAGATTTTGCGTTGGCTAGTGATGGTAAGGCATTCCATCACCAGGTGATCCTCCCCACAGCATCTGCACTCGTCATTTTCTGCTAGACCCATTCTCATGAGATGCTTCCTAAGGCGACAATGCCCTTTGAGGAATCCAGTTAGGAGGTTTGGTATATTGTTACCAAGATCCAGGTACTTGTTGGATCCTGCAGTGTCAAAGTTTTGAAGAAACTTATTGGAATGATCCAAACCAGGAAGATTCCACCAAAGTGTTTCTCTTTCGGTTTTTACCTCCTCCTGAAACTCTTTCTTGTAGGTATATTTACCTTTACCACATGAAGGGGCCGATGAAAGGAGTTTGTGCTCCTTTTCTGACAAGTGTGTTGGCCTCTTTATTACCTTTAATTCCCGAGTGGCCGGAAACCCTAAATAAACAGAGCTTATGGCCATTAGAGACCGATTTGCGACAACTCGATATTTGGCTGATGAGTGCCTAGGAGAACAAGGCCATCCTATAACAGGTTTACCGCCGGATAAGGTCTTTTGGACAGCAGCATTATCGACCCCATTTGTGTTACCTCTGGCGGTTGAGCAACGTCGTCAGCGATTACAGTGGTGCAGAGAACGTCAACATTGGAATGTGAAATGGCATCAGGTTGTCTTTTCTGATGAATTTTGATTCTCCTTGAGTGCAAATGATGGCCAAAGAAGGGTTAGACGACGTCTGGGAGAAAGACGTGAACCTTAGTTTGATGTTGAGCGTCATGTACACCGGACAGTAGGCGTCATGGTATGAGGTGCTTAATTCGAGGTAACATGACAGCGCTGCGTTACCTCCAAGAAATAGTGGAGTCATATGTTCTCCCTTGCCTAAACCGGCTCGAGAATCCAGTATTTCAGCAAGATAATGCCCAACCTCATGTTGCCAGAGTTAGTTTAAACTTTTTCGAAGTGACCCATGTGAATCTTTTGCCATGGCCGCCCAGATCCCCCGATCTTTCGGCCATAGAACATGTTTGGGACATCATGGGTAGAAGGCTTGGAAATTTACCCAAGCCCCCACGGACTTCGGCGGCTCTGAGACAAGAAGTACAGGCTGCATGGGATAGTATCCCTCAAGAAGAAATAGACCATCTTATTGCATCAATGCCGAGACGTGTTGGGGGGTGTATAAATAATCGCGGTGGACAAACACATTATTAACAAATTTATTGGAAAAATTGTAAACCCTTCGTTTTTTTTCCCAAATTTCAATCATTTACACCTTGCCATATTATCTATATTTTACCAAAAAAAAATGTAAAATTTAAACATCTCCTTTTGGGTGATGAAGTTTCTTTTTCTGTTTCATAATCGAAATCTGTCCTATCAAAGAAAGGATAGGTACTAAACTTTTCGTTGTGGAACGATTCTAGACTAACGATATCGGAATTCAACACCAAACAAGGGAATTCGGCGAAAATCATATTGTCATTCTGTCATATTTTCAACACTTTGGCATATCAGGCGATAAATCCACTCAACCCATTTCAACATTTTCAACCACCCACTAAGTCGTCGAGTATGCCACTCGTAGTTGGCCATGAATGATAAACATTCTCACCAATGTGCGAATTATAATAATAATAATATATCGAATATGCATCGCTAATAGTGACCTTGGCGGTGATCCTCAAGTCCGCCATAAAAAATCATTTTAGGGAAGGTTATTATGAAAGAGCATTCGCAAACACTCGATATGAGCATTTATATTCCAGATGGAAAAAGCCTGTGAGTGTGTGTGTCATTGTGAACCATTTCTATTTTTGCGCTGACATTGACTTCACCGATCCACAGGTTTGTATTTTCCGAGTTTGTAGATATTCATCGATTCGATTCAGGATCTAGGAAGAATATGATTTGAAAATTAATGAGGAATGGAAATTTTTCCATGGAATTTTCGAATGGAACCATTCATGTACACTGCACAGGATGGGCTAAATTGGACACTTTTGAATGAGAAGTATTTCTATACTAGATAGAGGAAAACTGTTGTCAGTGTCTGAGGCTTATTTTCATGAGAAACTCATTGGCGAGAACTGCAACTCCATAGCTATCACCGTTAGTTAATTACAGGGTGTTTTTAGAAAATGTTCATTTTCGAAATATTGCTTCTGTTGAAAATTTTTCATTTCTGTAAAAACATTCTTGTAGCAACTTTTTACGAAGAATTCAATGACATTAATTGAATTTTCAGCAAACTGATGTTTCATGAGATATCTCTATGAATTTTTTTTCAAATGGGACATCCTGTAATATTTCTAATATTTCGATAGAGATGAAAATTACCATTCTAAAAATATTGCAAACTTGATATTTTTCTGAAGTCATGTTCGATGTCTCAATAGGTGACGGGCTAGGTCTTCTATGGACTTTTACCTTTGGGGAAGATTAAAAGATATAATCTTCCCC
This sequence comes from Harmonia axyridis, assembly GCF_914767665.1. NCBI lineage: Eukaryota > Metazoa > Arthropoda > Insecta > Coleoptera > Coccinellidae > Harmonia > Harmonia axyridis. The sequence goes on from NC_059502.1 coordinate 8,901,475, forward strand.
ATAGACGTAAGGTCAGGTGACATAGCCGGCCATCAGTTGATACTTGGAACATGACTTCAGAAAAAAGTTCTAATATGTTATATCTTTGGAATGGTAATTTTCATCTCCATGTAAAAATGTAGGAATATACAGGGTGTCCCATTTGAAAAAAGAATTTCATAGCAATATCTCATGAAATATAAGTTTGCGAAAAATTCGATTGAAGTCATTGAATTCTACGTAAAAAGTTGCCACAAGAATGTTTTTACAGAAATGAAAAATTCTCAACAGAAAGAAAGTAAAAAATTTCGAAATTGAACACACCCTGTAACTATGACTAACCGGTGACAACAAATTAAACGATCTCTTATCAGGACTAAAAGAAAAAAAATCACTTTTTTTGATATTCCTCTTAAATTTTTATTAATTCTGATCACGCTATCAGTTTCTGTTTTTTCTTTTTCTATGTTCCTGTATTTGCAATCACTGTGATATTTTGAAATGGGTCTTAAATTGCCATTCTACATCCAATTGCAAAATTCAATCTCAATCAAATCTGCAGTTTTGAAAACAACAGGAAAACGAAAACTTAGTTTTCGAATTTTGCGAATTCAAATGGGGCATTCAAGATCCGGACCTACCCTGAATATTTAAAGTTTCTAGGTCCTTACGTTCGGAAGTTATCATAAACGGTCATGTAAACGGTCGGACAGACCAAATCGAATTTAAGTGAGTCGAGCCTTATCGTTTAAGACCTCGCGGCTCAAATTTTGAAAATTACAAACATTGTAACGAAATAATAGATGAAAAGAATATCTGTATTGGAATAATAACTGGAAAAACTACCTAGACCTCTAATTTGCATTACACCTATGAACAGAAGACCTTTTTGAGCGATATCAAAAAAGCAACAATAACAAGACAATAATGACAAAGTTGGAATTGATTCCTAATTGAGAGGAAATAATCAAAGTTCAGCTTAAATGTCATCAGAGCAAAAAAAACCGTCACATTACTTGTTGCATACCAAATATTTACGAGACTGTAATCGGTACTTAAGGTAGGCACTTTGATGTTAATGAAATTCCCCCAATTAAGCTTGTAAACAAGGAGATTAAGACCTCATAATCAATTAGTACATTCTCCCATTCAACTCCTTATCATCTCACCTTTATCACTTGACGTTGCCAAATCGGATTTTTCGTCCCAAATCAGTAGAAATCAGGAAATCAGCAACACTGCACCGCGTATGTCACATGACGTAGGAACCAACAAATGCCACTACCGATCAAAAAGCTACCGATACCGATTCTGGCTGAAACAATTCGAATACTGACTCATTTATTGTACATTATCCGAGATTTAGTAGAGATGTAGTAGGCTGTGAGATATCCGTATATGCACAGATCGCTGGATAGATTGCTGCTGTACAACTTGCCCGCTAGTTTCTATAGATACGTATTGTAAAATGATTCGAATCCAAAGGTTACAATCATCATTCGTTCAGTATTTCAAGAACGCGTCCTTTTAGAGTTATTAAAATGGGAAATTTTCTTTGTGGTGTTTCCTGAATGGGATTAAGAGTGGGACACATTTATTGTCCCCTGATCGAGTTGGCTGAGCGCTTCTCGAAGAGGTTCTATATCAACGCTGCATTTTCATATTGTGGTTTATTGTTTTTTCGAGCCAGAATACCTAAACTCATATAAAATGGAATATTTTCTTATTAGTAGTAAAACTTTGACATATTAGGGCAAGAATTTTTGTATGCTTCGAACGAAACATGCTATATAACGATATATATTTTGAAAAAATCACTAAATCCCAAAAAGTACATTTCTGTGGTTACTAGTTTTGTAGCTGCTAAGATGAAAAAAATGTTGACAATTTACGATATAATTTTGACATTAAAATGACACTTCAAAACTCTTTGACATTTTGAAACGTTTTATTCTTATTATTATAACTAGTTACTAGTTAGTTTATTTTATTAGTTTATTTATTAATTGCGATAAATGCAGAATAACTGTAGGAAAAAACAACTTGAACTACCTCTTTATTGTAATTGAATTTGATGCACTACGTATTATGAATATTTATAAATTTATTCGATTCAAATATCTATTCATGAAGATCAATAGCACAATTTGGACCATAAATGGTATTGAACCCTGCTGACGCTAAAGTTTTCTGTTTAGGATCAATTTGTGTATTTTCCATGTAATTTAGACAAGGATATTTGTAACAATCTTCTGTTTATAGAATTCTTGACATAACCTTCAGGAACTATATTAGACTTTCATCCCCCAGATTGCTTGATTATCAATAAATCAGCCCCAGAATCAACAAATAGAGTAGTCATCCACCACTGAAAACAGTGACCAGTATACAAACCAGGATTTGGCAACTGATTGATCCTTTTTGACAAATTCCTAAATCTATCAAGCTATAGGATGCACTCCACATGTCTCATTCAAAATGGTCTATAAATTTCCAGATGGAATACCCACTGAACTTGAATTAGATGTTAGCAAATGTATGACACTATACAACCTTCTTTGAACAAGTGGTATCAGAGCTATAACACCAAAAAATCAAAAGTATTTGCGAAGGAACCAAAGAAACAGCAAAAAATCTTGAAATTTTGTAAGCAAAGCATTTCAACACTGCATGAAAACTGTTGAATTACCAGTTAATAAATTAGGAATCTTGCATTTTTGCGATGTAGCCTGAAATAATAGTTACTTTAATATTGATAATAATTATTGGAGTCCCAAAGTTCATTGAATATTTTATTTTCCTATTGAATTTCTGTCAACACCTTTTTGTCTGGCAGTGATAATCATGATTGCTGAAATTATATCATTTTAAGTATTGTTGTTATTGTATTGCATTCCATTTTTTTATTTTTTATTTATTTTGTTGATTAGGAAATTTCCTTTACTTTTGAAATGAGTAGTGAATTCTCTGTATGGGGCATCTGACTTTTTAATTGATATTTAATTTCGACTCGACTTTTTAATTCGAAAACCTTATTAATAGTTTAATTTGAGTTGAAAAATATGTTGAAATCATCTCTCATAATCAATGGTATTTAGTATAAATCTTCTCTCTTCTTCAATTTTTCAATCGATTATAAAATTGGAGCTGATATTTATTTTAATGAAAGACAAGACCAAAATCCCATTTTACCGTAAATAAAAACCACCCTCATGAACGGCACACCCTGTAGATTTTTTGCAGAACGTCCAAAGAGAGCTGAATGAATTGTTATGGAGGAAATTCGTCATGATTATCATGTCCCGGAAATGTCATTCCTCACAGGATCTATTTATAAATTTGTGGGAGATTCAAGATGTTCCTGATGTATTGTAGTATTTTCCGAACCATTTAACTTTCCGTTTCATTTAAACATGGCAACATCTCTAAGGAGCCCTTTTAATTCCAACAGAGAGCTATTTTATCCACCAGAAAAAAAATGCTACCCGTTAAATTCGCGTACTGTGGGCTCCCTTTTAACAATGCAGAACGAGAAGAAAAGTTTGTTAGATTCACTTGAAAGTTTACAGAGTAAAACAACGGTAGTTCCGTGAAAACGATTCTCGAACTAGATGACGCCACGGTCGATTTTTTCGAAGGTGGAAGGTCAAAATCTTATGTCATAGTAATACAGGCCCAGTATAAGAAATTTTCTTTATAATTCAACTGGTATCGTGTGTTTTTTTCGAGGTATATAACTTTAAGTTGGCATTACTGTTCAAGATAGCGACCGATTTGACAGCTGTCAAGTGATTTATTCTCAGTTTGGTTTGGCAATTCATCATGAATAGACTCACTCCTGAACAACACTTGTAAATAGTGCAATTTCATTTCGAAAATAATGGTTCTGTGCGGAATACGTATCGCGCACTACGTCCATTAGCGATGAAGCGCACTTCTGGTTGAATGGCTACGTCAACAAACAAAACTGCCGCATTTGGAGTGAAACTAATCCTCAAATGTATTTCGAAACACCGTTACATCCAGAAAAACTGACTGTTTGGTGCGCTTTATGGGCTGGTGGAATCATTGGTCCGTACTTCTTCAAAAACGATGATGGCCAGAACGTTATAGTCAATGGTGATCGGTATAGAGCCATGATTACTAACTTTTTCATTCCTGAATTGAACAACAATGATGTCCAGGAGCTGTGGTACCAACAAGACGGCGCAACATGTCACACAGTTCGTGCCACAATCGATTTATTGAAAGACACGTTTGGTGACCGCCTAATTTCACGTTTTGGACCTGTGAATTGGCCTCCAAGATCTTGTGACTTAACACCGCTAGACTACTTTCTGTGGGGCTATGTAAAGTCATTGGTCTATGCGGATAAGCCACAAACCCTTGACCATTTGGAAGACAACATTCACCGTGTTATTGCCGGTATACGGCCACAAATGTTGGAAAAAGTCATCGAAAATTGGACGTCCAGATTGGACTACATTTGAGCCAGCCGTGACGGTCATATGCCAGAAATCATACTCAAAATGTAATGCCACAAGATTATCTTGCGGATAAATAAAATTCATGTCAATCGAATAATCCATCGTTGTTTTATTGCAATTGAAAGTTCTATAGCTCTAAAAAAACACCCTTTACTTCTTTAGAACTCTTTAGTTCGTGCAACTTTCGAAAGAGGACTTGTTTTGAATAGGTATAATATAGATATTTTTCTTTAGAAGGCACTGATGATGAACCTTCAAATTGACTTTGAACTTAGTTATCCTACTTTATTCTAATCTTTACAGAATATTACGATGAATTAACTGATGTGATAATTATTTTCGGTTTAGAAAATAATCAGTGTTATTAATTCAGTCTGGTCCAGTGACCACTTCAGTATTATTACGAGCAATATAAATAAATAAAAACTAACAAATTCACAATGGATTCATTACGAAACATCTATACAGTGATTCTAAATTACATGCATGTAAGTGTATAGGAAACACTAGGAAATTTCTTCCAGACTTATGAGACTAGTAGCAGCATTTTCTACAGTCAAGACACTCTCAATTTCGGTTATGCCCATGCGTTTTGTGTTCCAGATTTCGTATAGTGAAGGATGGGTTGGCAGCTTCCTGATATCGACGTTCAATTTCTCGACATTTTCCATTAGCAGCTTTGGTTTGTTTGATAAATGAGGCAGTGAAAGATGCATGGTCATTTTCAGTCCTGTCCCTATAAGTTCAAGAAATTTGGAGTTAATCGATTTTTTCCCGATAAAAATTGAGTCATTCCGTAAAGAAGCTAAATTTGTTCAACAGGGTGGTCACCTATCCACATACTGACCCCGCCCGACACTGCTTCATTTCCATATCGGAAAATTTTCATTTCCTTTTTCCGCGGGATGGCTTTCCAGGCTGACTTCCTCGTTTTCTATCAAGAACCTAAATCCTCCAATACAGGAAAAATGACAAGCGAATCACAAAAACGTACCCATGTCGGAGGGACAAAAAGTCACATATCCCATCCGTGAGCTCTTGATGAAATTCAGATCTCGCTGTAGCTTCAGCATCGCCGTCATTATTCTCTCGTACGTCCTCCTGATATTTCCGCCATGTTCCATGGATATTACTTTCAGATGATCACGTGGATTGATCTGCACGATGAAATCCTCGTCGGCATTCATATAAATTCCTCTGCCGTGTGGCCATTGCCTGGGAAGAAGAAGAAACTGTCAGTTCTTTTTCTTGTCACAAGTTCTCCACTGAAAACAATCGGGGGTTCTTAGCGCCTCGGAGTAATGAACATAGATAGAGGGAGCATATGTCATTTTCAATAAGCAAATTTTGTCCCCAACATGAACTATCAAATTTGACATGAAGCGCACGGAAATGAAAACATATCAGTGATTCGATATTTCACTCAATTCGCGAGTTTCTCCACAAAGAACGCACTTCTTATGTACCATAGTGAATGAACGTTTCTTATTAACTCAAAATATATTGACATAAATACCTAATATATCAGAAATTCAGAAAACAAACTTCAAACGCGCAAACGACGTGAAACAACCGATGACACTAGGAGAGCAAAAGTTGCCAAACCTTGGATTTCAGCAGGTAAATACAGAAAATAATAAATACTGCTTATTACAAATTCGACAATTAGGAAAAATATCGGATTCCAAATATTCAAATTTGCATATTCAATCGGGAATCACTCAAAAAAAATATTTCATTCAGTATATTATACATTCATAACGATATAGTAAAATTGTGTATTCGAAAATATATGACAATCCGACAACGTAATCTAACCATGTTGGGGACATGTAAAAATTGCGTATACGCCCTCTAACTATGTTTATTACCTACTCTGAGGTGCCTACCTAGTTTTTTCAGTGCAAGTTTTAGTAAATTGATGCGTAATTTTGAACAAATAAAAAGTTCTAAGTTATACATAATTTTGCCTTCCATCCTTCAATTGTAAGTAGATCTGATTACCATGATTTTATGATCACTCTGTGGTAGATATTTAACCATTTCAAGCAAAACACATCCATTCAAAGTGAAAAAAAATGAAACGAAGAATTTATGAAAATAAATAATTACTGATCAATATTCATATTCAATGTCTCTCCAATGTGTATGACTAAATGAATGAACATTGAAAAAATTGAAATTTGTAATATCTTTTGAGTGGACTAGTGCTGCACCCCAAGTTAATTGATAAGTTGTATTTTTCTCATTACGTCCCTGCAAACATTCAATTATCCAGTTTCCCCAAATGATCCAATAATAATTTCAGAGAACAGAATGATCCCCGGTCCGAGTATTACATACAACCCTGATATCGCATTCCCTAATGAAATCCCTGGATCAAGGCTCTCACCTGTAAGCACCTCCAGCTTCTAAGTACTTGTCCTTATTGTCGAAGAGAATGAATTTCTCCTTGAGCTGTTTTTTTCTATTTTCCGTCATCTCGGAGACCTTCTCGTATTGTCCGTCGAAGTCTCCTGGCGATTAGACAATTTGGGGATTAATGAAAGGAGTTAATTTGAGGTTATGAACCTCGCTGATGGCGAGTGACGTTTAGAAGTTAGGTTAATGTATCAGAGACATCCGGTTTTCCTCGATTTGTGAGGATAGCTGTTACCTAAATTTCGTATCTACTTTTTTACCCAAAGATGATATGGAGTTCAAAAAGAAGGGGTATACCTTTTTCTGTCTATAAAACGTGAATCTTTGAAGGACATATTGATGGGAATGCAAGATGATCAAAGAGTACAGGATCCATCAAGAACTGGTCACTCCCACAAATATAGATGAACAACAAACCTGTATCAGTTTACCAACTTCTTGAAGGAAATATTAAAGTGGATATTTGTAAAAAAAGAAGTGGATGCCCCTTACCCAAAGAATGCATCCCTTTATAGACACAACAAGTCAAGGAGGAGAAGGTCCATCTTGTCCTCATATTAAAAGAAGAAAAGTTAAGCCTGTTCCAGATGCTTTTCACCGGTAACTACGACGAAAGATGCTAATAAAACAAAACTATCAACGACAATTCGACGCAATAAGTTAGGAATATCAACATCAGAAACTACCTAGCAGACCAGATCTCTTCTGCTTTGAGACTACTTGCTGAAATAGATTGGACTAAATGTAGCGATCGATTGGCTAGACATCAGCTTTTCAAATCTGTGACCAAATTAAGATCTTCTAGATCCTGATCAACAACAGCCAGGTCTACCATATTGGCAAATCTAGGCCTAGGATATCCTGAGGATTTGCAAACTTTTTGGCCAGAAGTGTGTTCTTGGGACCTTGGGTTATACAGTTCGCAAACTCTGAAATTTAGACATAAGAACAGCTGAACTTATGCTCTGTAAATTTCCAGGTGTCTTTATGTCTAATTTTCAGAGTCTGCAGGCCCTTATGGTACAAAAGGGCATCCTGACAATCCTTTATAAGCTGTCCCACATTAATTGACTTGAAGCTCAACTTATGACACCTCCATGGGCTTCTTTGTGAATGACGGTGTTCCTGACCTTCAATTGCTGAACTGATGGATAGAAGTCTAAGCCCACAGAAGTGTTCAGGATCAGCAGGTGGTACCCTGTGCATGGTCTGACTATCCTTTTCAATGTGCATCTCGTTAAGACCTACTTGAGCACTCAGACAGCTAAGACGAATGCTTAAGGTCTTGGGCTCCCATTTGAGCCCACATACCACCTATTTGAGATCTCCGCCTCTGAAACTACTGTTTCTACAAAAGAAATGATTTTTGCTCGAGCAATGGGATTGTAGGAGTTAAACGACAACAATTATTTCAATCTATTTGCTTTAAAACTCTATAACAGCAAGAACAAACCTCTTACCTGCCATTAAAGCCAATATCATGACCAGAAACTCCTCGACCTTCTCAAGGTCCTTCTGACTCATCTCCGGACAGAAAGGATATCCCCTTAAATTTCTGACGACACGTATCTTCACCAATTTGATGTACCTCCTCTTAGCCTCTAGATTTGAGACACTCGAAACAGGTCTCCATTCGCTTTTGGGGTGGATGTCCGTCGAGCTGAAGTCATGAAGTTCCTGTAGGATCGGAAAGAAAATTGGAGAGAAGACGAAGTAGCATTCTGGATCACTTGCGTATATTCCTATTTTGGCGTCGTGGTATTCTAGTCCTGAAAATTTGAATAATTTAATCTTGAGCTTCAGATATGAAAGAAACATTTAGGAGGAATATGGGATGAGGAAGTTGGTTGAAGTCTTTGTATGTTTTACTACTATATCCTTTTGTAATCATAGGCACAATAGGTTCATTGTTTACTCAACAAAAAATGATAGAAATGGTTATCCTAATTTTTTCCAGTTGAAGATTTTTGATTGATTCTTAAAGAGTCATGTTTAGCCTTTACCCTGTAATGATTCTTCATTAGAGCAGACCAAAAAATTCCAATCCTTAAGGATTCACTCTGCATTCTTTGTGAGTGGAATTTCACAAAGACGATGGTCAGAGAGTGAGTAAGAAGAACAAAATTACTCTCACATCTCTATTTATTAGAGATGAAACTGTTATGGATCATATATATTTAGACCTTTCATGCATCAATCTTTTTATTCAATTCATTGACTTTTTCATTAACTTGTGACATCATCATATCAAATGTGGTTCTTTATCCTGTCAAAATTATTGATGCTTCGTTATTTACTGAGAAACTTGCTAACATGGTAGTAGGCTCCAAAAAGCCTTAAGACTATATGCTTCTTCTTGATTCTTTGAGACAAAGTTTTCAAGAAATCTAGATCCCCATATACCAAACCACAGATGAACCTACCACATTTGATGCAATCATACAAATTGATATCATTTGAAGTTCTCTTGAACTTAAGATGTTCTAGCAATTCTTCAGTAAGGAATTTCTTGAGTAAAGACTTAGAGCGTGAGTACTCCAGCTTTCTGTAGCCCATCTTGAGGAGTCTCAAGACATCGTAAGGAACGTAGTGAGTGCCACATTTCAAAGCACAATGTTGACATCTCAGGAAAGCCATCGGAGGGGTTCATAAGTGACTGTAAATTTCGAACGGGTTCTCGCTGAAGTTTCCGAGCGATTGACGTTATAGATTGACATTTTACGGGAGTGGTAGAATGACGAGTGATAATTTGAATTTCGTGTTCGGTAGATGCAGCGCATCCACCAAAATGAGATAGAACTGTCGGAATCATAGAGTGATGCTGCAGAGAAGATTGAATGAATAAATAGATCAATAACTGGCGTCAGCATTAAAATAAGGGATCTGATCGAATGCTGTTGAAAGTGAGTCGTATTACTGTTTTATTTGAAATTTGGAAGATATTGTTTTGATTAGGAATTCGTGAAATATTTGTTTATTTGTGGTTTATAAAAAATTCGATGACTTCTTGAACTCATAGATCGACCATTTCAGAGAAAAATATATAGATTCGAGTTGTTTCACTTTTCGATGTCATCGATGTAGAATATATCCAGAAATTCAGCTATGTAGCTTCCACATGAAAACATGATCAAATCAAATGATCTGATCATCCCCATAAACACTGATTCGCTTCGTATTTTTGATATTATTCACTAAGAGAGTTATAGAAATGCCAAGATGCAAAAAAGTGCAGAAGCAGATACAAGAAGCACAAAATTTTCGTGAAGTATCGAGTCCATAACATGAAGAGCTTCTTTCTCAAGTTATTTGGAGATGCATAGGATGTACCAAGTAAGTGTAAATGGACAAACATTTGTTTTTTTTATGGAACATCTTGTTTTTTATTGAATTATCAGATACATGAAATGAATGGATTCAAATTTCTTAGAAATTACTCAAGTTTCATATGCTTAAAACTTATTTGCTTTCTCATGAATTGGAGGGTATTTGGAAAAACATAATGACTCCAAAATGAATGAATTAATTCAAATGAAATTTTGGAACTGACCTACAAGAAGAACGGAGGTAAGTACTGACTCTTCGATAATTATTGAGAACTTTATTGGGTATTCAAACGAAATGATACAATTCATCGTTGACTTAATCAAACGTTATTATCGGGCTTATTCCAGATGATACATTTTATATTTCATTTTCTCATTTTGTGGATAATTTTTCGAAATATGTTATAGAATAATAATACATATAGGGTGTGCTATTTGAAAGAGCACATTTCAACATTAGCTGTTGATGGAGCAGAGTCGGCATAACACTTATCAAGCCATTGCCCAGTATTTTTCTCATCGAAAAAAGTGTTGTATCCACACACGGAACTCGTTTTCGTCCATTTTTAAAACAACAGCGAAATTTTGACAGGTATTTTTTGTTTTTGTTTCGTACTAACGTAAAATAAAAGTGGTATGGCATTGGAGGTGCCCTCTGTGCGTCAGGCCCGAGACTTATTGAGTAACGGGTTAACCTTGATTTATAATCTTCACGAAAAATGAAATGAAAACAAAAATGAGGTGGTAAAGGATTATTCTAACGCCTACTCTCCAATTTCTAATGATCAAATATTCCAACTAACAGAAGAACAGTCTCAAAAATTGATCTTGAACCAAACTTTCTTCTTACAATGAAACAAAGCGAAATAAATTGTACATAAAGAACGATTTAATCGTTGAAAAAACTATAATTTCACCGTTCCTCATCGTCCAAATAAATCTTCAAATACCGTTTAAATTGACAGCTAACTAGCCATAACGTCATCATCAAAACAAGCCTAGCCTGACTACTTTCTGATTTTCGACGAAATGCTGGCTAAGCAACATTATTTTAAACTTTCTTAACGTACCACGCTATGATCGATATGTGACAATCGTACATCCGATAGATAGCAGTGCAATACTCTCAGATCCGATAAATAAAAATGACGAAATCAGTCGATTTGTTCAAATAGAGAAATTGAACATACGTCTCGAAAAATCACATGGCCCCGACGACCAATCGCGGTTGGACTTGTGGCTATCGTTTGAGAATCATCAGGTTCAGGGATTGCGACGTTGTCGGGCTGTGTTAGTTTTCCTGTATCGCTAAGAATTTAATTCAGGATTAAAAAAACTTCAGATTCAATAGGTTTATAGGGTGGGCATTTGAATATGTCATCCACCAGTCACAAACAATGAATTTTGAATTACAAATTATTTCTAGGAGGAAAAACTGTATGACAGCAACTGTCAGCAGTTTTTTCGACTTTACACGCGGCAAAACTTGACAGCTGTTGTCGCTAAAATTACAATATCTTTAATACAAAGTAATTATGGTTTCATGAAATAAATAGACAATGCAAAGTAATATTCTTTTCAACAGAAAGCATTCGTTTAGGTGCAATAATCCTCTTCTTATACTCGGATTTTTGTTGCCACCAGCACACTTGCTTCTTGTTAAAATATTACTTAGATTCGTGTTTTTTCGAAAAAATTAGATGCCCTTATGATAGTTACGAAAAAATATTTTTGTTACCTAGTGCTCGAACAAAAAGGTTACTTCATGAAGTTTAAATTACAGCGTTAGGATCATTGAAATCAGGTGAACAATTTGAAGTAAGCCAAGCTTTTCGCCTATATAGTTAGACTCTATCAAAATTACAGAAAAAAACAAACAAAATTGATATAAGTGAAAGTAACAAATATGTATAAATAAAAAAATAATTAAGTCAAAGTTTCAAATATTTGCTAACTAAGTTCATTCAGTCGAATGACGATGATTTGTTTTGGGTACAGAGAATGTTGGAAATTAACAGTAACACTCTGTTAAATGAATTCAATCTAAGAAAGAACCACTTACCGATTGAAATGTCTATTTGTAAATTGCTATCACAAACTGTTGAATGAGCAATATTTTGATTTTCAAACAGATGTCCTGTGTTAACATATTTATTAGTTGTGGAATTCCCGATATCTGTTTAATGAATTAGCATATACTGTCTTATATCTATCAGTCCTGTAATTGAAGGTCTCATTCAGTTTCATGAAAACAGGGCCGGTCTAGCGTTTCAGCCGCCCCGGCAAACATACAAGTCGGTATCCTTGCAGGTTTGGGATTTGTACTAAGCTCAGGCGGTAGAAAAATACTTTTTTCATAAAAAGTATTTTGGTATACGTTTCTTATAGAAAGTATTTTACGAAGAAAAATTTGTTATTCCTCCAATAATGCAGTTGCAAGGAAAATATAACTGAAATTAAATTATAGAATATAAGTAATAATAAAATGAATATGTACAATATAATATGTACAGTATTTGCCGCCCCTGTGAAATGCCAGTTTGCCGGCCTCTAGAGCGAGCCCTGTATGAAAATCATTTCACTGATGTTTCGTGATCCTCTATATTTGTGTTTGAAACAAAGAATTCAATAAGGTAACTTCACAAAAAAATTAGATTTCTATATCTCATCCAACTAAAGATTCTCTGCCACTGATACAAGATATGATTTCTGTGTCCTGCAAAGCCATCAGCGTTTTGTGAAAAGATAAGTCCTTAAAATCTTCTAAGCTCATGTTATTATTCTCCTGAAAAGCAAAAGACAGTTTTAAGTAATTCGGGCATCATGTTAAACTCTCATTTGTCGAACACTTCAAAATACACCTCCTAACACCACACAGCCAAATTTATGTGTGTAACTAGCATGAAATCACCTGAACTCGTAAAGGAAGCGCCTCATCACCTCAAGAACAGTAGTTGTCACGTAACAATTGAAACACCATACTTCTCCGCCAAATTAAGAAAGCAACAATGCACTTTCTTCCTACAACTTTGTAGGAAGACGTCGCCGACCGCATCTAAGCGAAAAAAAACCACACGCGTAACAAACCGATGAGAAAGTAGTGAAAGTGCATCTTCACCGTTCATCCTCCCGACGAAACCGCGGTAGAGGCGGCAACGTGGCGCGGAACCGCGGAGAAAATTGTGACGTTTCCTCGTGCAGCGTGGCACAACAACCGTGGCAACTTGCGAGTTAGCGTTTAGTAGCTCCTCTCCAGTGTCGGCCGCAGAAGTTCAGAAGTTTTTTTTTCGAAGATGACTGGGTCAAACTTTAGATTCGCGTTTTTGGCGGTTTTCGTCCTAGGGTCTGTATTTTGCGATGATGGGCTTAAGATTGATGTTGTTAGCAAACCAGAGGTTTGTGAGGTTAAGACGAAAAACGGCGATATGTTGACCATGCATTATACGGGGACGTTGACCGATGGTACCAAATTTGATAGCAGGTGAGTTGGAAGCAGTAAAACTGTATTGCATATGTGACCGGATTTTTTTCTGAGTTAGGTTATGTACCGTTAAACTCAACATTCTTGTTGATCTTTGAAAATAATTATAAACTTTTATTTTCCCAATTTCGGATAATACACTTAGCGGCTAAAAAACTCGGCCACCTTAAATTTTGCTGAAGTTTGTTGTACAAGAACTCTCGTAATTTTTCTTCGATTTCAATTGAATTGAATTGAAATTCTTTGGTAGGTATAAAACAAACTCCAGAAATGTTTTTCAAAATTGTTGTTAGCTTATTTATACAGGGTGAAAAAAAGTGTTTTTATAGTCCAGTTCGGGAAATTTATAAAGTTTACGCTGAGCTCATTGAAAGTACCATCCTTTTTGCCATCTTTCAGTTTTTATTCCACCTTGATATCTTGATAACTTTTGAAGAAACACGTAGATATTCAATTATCGGATACTACTTAATAGTGGCAGAGTAATTACTTTTATGATTAGTTAATTAAATACTGGAATGCATTAATGTAAGTTTTGCTGAACGTATCCACGTATGTTACTCAAGATTTGAGTAACATTCATTTGACGCCTTTCATTGATGATCCGAGTGCGCAAATCATCCACGTCGATTTTTGATTTTAAATTACCGTATTATAAAATAATAATCTAATATACAGGGTGAATTACTCTCGAGTAATGACAGTTTTTTTTCAATTGGAACACCCCCATTTTGTCTCAATTTTCCGATTACTCTAGCTGAGCTGATTCCAAAAATGTATCACATGTTGATTCCAATTGGTACAGGGTAGATTTGATTGCAAATCTATAGGATGATATTTTTTGTATTTTCCTCCAGAACTTTTTTTTTGGAAGGCCACTGTTAGTTTTGAAAAATTGTGAAAAAAAGCTTGGTTGTCATTACTAAAGTTTATGGTCTTTTGTAATTTTGTCGTATCTGCTACCGATTTAGAGCAGGGATTTATCAAGCCAAATTGCTTGACATTTCAACCAACTACTTGACTTGAAAATCAAGCTCGTGAAAAATTACATACTTGAGCTTGACTCGACTTGATTTTAGATATTCATTGCTTGACTTGATATCAAGCAACGTGATGTTTCTTGATTTTGATATGCACGCGTCGCACGGCATATATTTCTGCAATCTCGTGCGCGCTCAGACTAAATAAGGGGATTCCTCGAGCGCCGAGAGACTGAAGCATTCGCCTGTATGACTTTATTAGTAGTTTTCTCACATTTCTATAAAATCTCTTGGTAGATTTTGGTAGTTTCAAGAATATCTTCCCAAACTTGGCCAAAATGGCCAAGGATTTTTTATCAACGCCAGCATCTTCACTCCTGTTGAAAGACAATTTTCCAGAGCGATCTGGCGGCGACACTGTTAAGGTATTTTTATTTGTTCCTTCAAGGGACTCTTTTGCGATCACCGATTTATTGCAGAAAAGATGCAATTGCAAAACGTAAAAATAAGAAATATGGAGTAATAACAGTGAACCTTCTTCCTTAGATATTCCGAATATTCCTCCCCTGTTATTAAATTCTACGAGAATGGCCTATTCATTGCAGTTATCATCTCGTCAAAACGACCTGCAAAATCATCAATTATTCCATTGAAATTCATTGCCGAATCGCTAATATGATTTCAATCCCCCGAGATATATATTATTCATTTCAATTGCAATTCGAACCAACAATTGCCGTTGTAATTTTTACACTGGCCGATAGCTAAACGCGCTATTCCACAGTAACGAGAGTACTAGAACCCTGGCTATAGCATTAATCTCGTGATAATTGCTGTTTTGTCATTCCGTTGTCGACTGATGACTTTTTCGTGCTCCCCTGGTCCATTGAAAGATTCATTTACGTTCAAATGGCGGTTTAACTCCATTCCGTTTCAACTTGTTCTCATTTTCAACTGAATTTCGGCATCGGCAATGATGCGTTATTGTTTGCTTCTTATTATTCGGGGATATTCTAGTTTAGAGAGATCGTAAATAAGCAGAGAACACGAAACAATTAACGTACTGTTCTATTTTATCTTATCTTACAGGATGTCCCAGCTCAAATTTATATATTCGATTAAGTTTGGATGATCATCGTTTTATCGTTGCCATGATATCTATTTGTTCCTCATACTGGGTGTTCAAACGAAAAGAGGAGATTCCTTGAATAATTTTGAGAAAAAAGTCCTGTATAAACATGAAACCGCAAACGTTTTGTTTTCGAAATACATGATGTTAAAGTTCTAAATTTTTTCTCGTAGTATCTGCACAAGATATTGAACTGAAATTCGGCCTAGATATTATAATTCAGAGTTTTCACCATGTGACATGCCAATTTCGATTGCATATCTATAGGGTGATATTTTTTCTCTTGCCCTCCAGAACTTTTCTTTTGGTGGGCCACTGTTAGTTTGTAAAATTCTCTGAAGAAGATTTGCTGTTATACTTCTTTTTTAGTTTTCTTTAGTTTTGTCGTATCTGCTACAGATTTAGTGAAACATTTTTTTGAATCATTCTTTCGAAATTCTCTGTTTAGCTTGATCAGTTGAAATGTAAAATATACAACATTGCGGCAAAACAATCATTGCTTTACACTCACAGGCAAAAAACTCGACCACTTTTTTAATTACAGGGTGAATCATGAACTGAAAGAATTTCATCTTGAATAATATTTGACTCACCCCGTAACTAACAATAATTTTCATTAAAAACCAGCCTGAAATTATTACCTTAAGGGCATGCAATCTTTATTCGCGCAAAATTCATTCAAGATATTTCCCTACGAGGAATGTTACTTTAAAGAAATGCCATTTTCCATCTTCGACACCCTGTATCTCGAAAACTAGTCATAGGATATCACATCCTTGAACATACAAAAATTAACCAGTGACAATTTTTTTTTTAAGTTGCTGTCTGATCCTTTGAAATATCAGATAACCATTGATTCATTTCTTTTTAGATTTTTTCTATTAAAATCGTTGGTACGTGCAAAAAAAATGTTTTCACACCTCGCGAATGTTTTTTCCCTTAGTGCTTTGTATCGCCCTCGAGCATTGCTCTCAGGCACCTTGAAAAAAATCATGCATTTTATTCCCTTGGTGTAATATATACCAAATTCCTTTTCAATCCTGATATGTATTTCTTTATCTTTGCCCTAGTATTCCTATAAACAGCATCCGAGTTAATTAAAACTTTTCGTCGTTTTCAATTCTGTTCCCATTTAGCACTTCAAATGTGTCGACTGTATAGATTGCCAGTTTGCAGTTACGTATTTCATTTTCCTGCTTTTCATATTCCAACCAAAACTCTCATTAACATCAATAATTTTGTGTTTGAAATTATTCCATATGCTCAACACTTTGTCTTTTACTTCAACTGCAAAAATAAAGGGTGTTTTTTTAGAGCTATAGAACTTTAAATTGCAATAAAAGAACTATGGATTATTCGATTGACATGAATTTCATTTATCCGCAAGATAATCTTGTGGCATTACATTTTAAATATGATTTCCTGCATATGACCGCCACGGCTGGCTCGGATGTAGTCCAATCTGGGCGGCCAATTTTCGATGACTTTTTCCAACATTTGTGGCCGTATATCGGCAATAACTCGGCAAATATTGTCTACCAAATGGCCAAGGGTTTGTAGCTTATCCGCATAGACCAATGACTTTACGTAGCCCCACAGAAAGTAGTCTAGCGGTGTTAAATCACAAGACCTTGGAGGTCAATTCACAGGTCCAAAACGTGAAAGTAGGCGGTCACCAAACGTGTCTTTCAATAAATCGATTGTGGCACGAGCTGTGTGACATGTTGTGCCGTCTTGTTAGAACCACAGCTCCTGGACATCATGGTTGTTCAATTCAGGAATGACAAAGTTAGTAATCATGGCTCTATACCGATCACCATTGACTGTAACGTTCTGGCCATCATCGTTTTTGAAGATGTACCGACCAATGATTCCACCAGCCCATAAAGCGCACCAAACAGTCAGTTTTTCTGGATGTAACGGTGTTTCGACATACACTTGAGGATAAGCTTCACTCCAAATGCGGTAGTTTTGTTTGTTGACGTAGCCATTCAACCAGAAGTGCGCTTCATCGCTAAACAAAATAAAACGGACGTAGTGCGCGATACGTATTCCGCACAGAACCATTATTTTCGAAATAAAATTGGACTATTTGCAAGCGTTGTTCAGGCGTGAGTCTATTCATGATGAATTGCCAAACCAAACTGAGAATAAATCACTTGACAGCTGTTAAATCGGTCGCCATCTCGAACAGTAATGCCAACTTAAAGTTATATACCTCGAAAAGAAACACCCGTTACCAATCAAATTAATTATTTCCTGCAAAAACGTTAAAACCCAAAAAAATGTGAAACAAAATCAGACATGAAATGGCTGAAAAAAAAAACAGAACCGTATTATAAAAATTGCTACCTCCATACGAGTATATGTGTTGCGATTTTTATATCCCCGATTATAACCAACAATTCCGAATGGAAATTTTTATGCGTACACTAATCCACAAGGTGAGGCATATAGTTATGCGAAAACAACGAGGAAATTAATGCGAAATATTTTATTCATTGTCACGAATCATAACGCTCGTATTTCTGAATTAAAACAGGCCAGTACTGCCATATGTTCCAGTTCCATAAAAAAACGGGACAATAATCTTTCACAATTAAAGTGAATTTAATTAGGCATGTCTAGCATCCTTCCACTTCCTATCTAGATTGATGGATGAACTGTATTATTGTTTTTTTTTAGTAAATGATTAAGAGGTTAATTTCACCTTTGATATGGGACGGCGAAGGAAGTTTTATTATTTTCGTGAGAAATTATAGTTTTTGGATTTCATAGAGTTAATAAAAAAGACTAAGAAAATTGAGGACGTACAAATTTTTGGGTGTCACTGGAATTTGGCTAATAAGAGATCGTCAATTCCACACCACTCACTGATTTTTCGTAGACCTCACAGTTTAAGAGGAAACTAAACTCGAAATTTTGGAAAAATCAGTAAAAATTGAATTTTTCCACCAGAATCGTAATATCTCCTAAAATATTAGTTACAGATCCCTCAAATACAAACGTTTTTCGAATATGGAATTATGATCTACAAAATTATCTAATTTTTTTTACAAAATTTCAGTTTATAACCAATAATTTCTGAAATAATGTTTTAATCGCCCAAAATCAAGCATTTTCGCGATGTACGTAATCATATCCATTGAAAGAATGGTTTAAACTCCGCATGAAAGAACCACTCACCGATTTTTTGTAGACCTCACAGTTTAAGAGGAAACTAAACTCGAAAATTTGGAAAAATCAGTAAAAATTCATTTTTTTTACGAGAATCGATATATCTCCTAAAATATTGATAAGAGACCCCTCAAATAAAAACGTTTTTCGAATATCGAGTTATGATCTAAAACATGTTGAGGTTTTCAATCCGTATCTTGAGTCCAGAAGAAAAGACAGCCTAGAGAAAAATTATCTAATTTTTTTTCAAAATTTCAGTTTATAACCGATTATTCCTGAAGTAATGTTCTAATCGCCCAAAAAAAGTATGATCTCCATATAAATGAACTTTTACTTATTTTGATTTTTTTTGCGTATTTGAGTGAAAATTTTTGAAATAAAAATTTTTGGGCGAGACCGGGATTTGGCTAATAAGAAATCGCTGCCTAGTAAAACAAATAACTTATCTTTCTGGTTAGGTTAAGTTGAGTTATTAGCATAGTTTTATAATAAAAAATTCCTTCTTTTAGTTGATTTTGATTATTAAATTTGGAATGGTTTCAAGGTTCATATTCTAGCGTTATAGATATGCCTTTTTCTCAATGAATGACTATCTCTTAAGAAAGTAAAAAAGGTCAGATAAACAAACATACAAAAACTTCTCGTCGATGTTTTTCTGCGATTTTTTCCTCGCAGATGAGGCTCGCCGAACCGGGAGAGACTAAAACTGAAGTGGTATTGCTCAAAGCTGCCGTCTCCTGGAAAATAACGTAAAACTCCATCGCCTACTATGTGAGAGAGGGGAGGATTAAATATGTAAACGGCATCATAATGCAGATTACTTTGATCATTATACATAACAGTTAGTGCAGGCGGAGATGAGCAAGCTGCAGCAGGGATGCTGAAGAGCTTCATTACACCTCCCTCGCGGCATCTTACAAATCCCGAAAAGCCCATGTTTTTCCATATTTTACTACGGGTGCGTTCCACGTTAGGAGATGAGGATAAATTTGCGGGTTTTTCAGTTGAATGTATACATCAAATGCGCCGAATTGAGTTTTGTTGTCTACGCAAGAGTGATGATTGCTGTTGAGATTGGGCTAGAATTATTCTGGTGTTAACTTCTCAGGGTCTGCCGAAAAATTGCAGAATTGCTAAATTTGATGTAAATTCGAAGAAACTCATTGTTTCAATCCTGATATTTTTCACATATTTATGTGTTTGGTTAGGTTAGGTTAGATTATATCTGAGTTAGATGTCGATCTGACACTCAACTCAATAAGCCTAACCAGAAAATAACGTGTGTTTTTTTTCGAGGTATATAACTTTAAGTTGGCATTACTGTTCAAGATGGCGACCGATTTAACAACTGTCAAGTGATTTATTCTCAGTTTGGTTTGGCAATTCATCATGAATAGACTCACGCCTGAACAACGCTTGTAAATAGTGCAATTTTATTTCGAAAATAATGGTTCTGTGCGGAATACGTATCGCGCACTACGTCCATTTTATTTTGTTTAGCAATGAAGCGCATCTGGTTGAATGGCTATAGTCAACAAACAAAACTGCCGCATTTGGAGTGAAGCTAATCCTCAAGTGTATGTCGAAACACCGTTACAACCAGAAAAACTGACTGTTTGGTGCGCTTTATGGGCTGGTGGAATCATTGGCCCGTACTTCTTCAAAAACGATGATGGCCAGAACGTTACAGTCAATGGTGATCGGTATAGAGCCATGATTACTTACTTTTTCATTCCTGAATTGAACAACCATGATGTCCAGGAGCTGTGTTTCCAACAAGACGGCGCAACATGTCTCACAGCTCATGCCACAATCGATTTATTGAAAGACACGTTTGGTTACCGCCTGATTTCACGTTTTGGACCTGTGAATTGGCCTCTAAAATCTTGTGATTTAACACCGCTAGATTACTTTCTGTGAGGGCTATGGAAAGTCATTGGTCTATGCGGATAAGCCACAAACCCTTGACCATTTGGAAGACAACATTCGCCGTGTTATTGCTGATATACGCCCACAAATGTTGGAAAAAGTCATCGAAAATTGGACGTCTAGATTGGACTACATCCGAGCCAGCCGTGGCGGTCATATGCCAGAAATCATATTTAAGATGTAATGCCACAAGATTATCTTGCGGATAAATAAAATTTATGTCAATCGAATAATCCATCGTTTTAAAGTTCTATAGCTTTAAAAAAAACACCCTTTAGTTATTTGTGAAAAAGGAGAGACAAAAGTCCTATGGTCCCACAATCTTTATTTTGTGACTTCTAGTTTCAAGACTTTAAATCAGTCTCATTCTCAAGTCTTTAGAGTTAGTTATTTGTTTTACTAGGCAGCAAAGTAGTGTCGTCGAGCAATTTGTTCAATGTAACCATAGTTTTCATCGATTTATGACAACGGTCATCATCAGAACAATGTTAAATCAAACCAGATCGTTCATTCATGCGCTAACTGCGCCTTTGGAGACCACATATTACTATATGTTACTCATATGGTCTGGAAGGGCGTAATTTGTTGATGAACGACCGCTCTAAAGCTCCTGACTTCAAGTCAGTATTTTTCTTATTTCAATATTTATTTTCATAAGTCCTTTTGTTTCAATTATTTGGATATTTTAAAAGATACATTGAACCATAGTGGAATATTTTTATTAGGAGGGTCCCCCTCTCATGTGATTCCAAATTCGTGGGTAGACGATCATCCCCTCACGTTGAGTGGCAATCCCTTCAAGAATTCTAAATAAGGGTCGAGGGTAATTCTATGCATGAATATGATATCAAAATTTACCAGATTTCTCTGTTGTTTCCAACTATAGACCCCATAACCTAATAAAAATAAAAATACTTTAGGAATAGGAACTATTGAAATGAGCAGCTACTTGAATTTTCGAAATATTTCTAGGCACCTAATTAACGCAACTCGAATATTCTACAACTCAGTTTGTTACTTCGTTTTCCAAGCTAGTGGGAATCTCTCATGAATTTGAAGCGGCTTCTGTTGAAGATTAAACAGATGAGGAAGGATTTCGAAACTCAGGAATGCTTGGCTCACATGTACCTATTAATCCCTCAGAGTTCACTTTATAGTTGTAAAAAAGAAGGAAGTCAGTCTGTGTGAATAATTCGAATGAAATATTAAACATGTTCAGAAGTTGTTTACTAAGTTCTAATGTAGATTGAGGAATACTTGTAATTAGTGAAAAAATTTTTATTCAGATGAGTAATTGAAACATTGAAAGCTTGTCATTAGAGTTTGTACGTGGAAATATCTGATGATATTGGATGGCCACCACGCAGACCGGATTTGTCCTTATTGAGAAGTATAAATTACTAATGTAATTTTAAATGAGCCTTTGATGTTTATGTCTGTTATTTTCGAGTTTTGAGCGGACAACAATCCAAATGATAAGGGTCGACTCACTGATGATGAATATATCCTCAAATTCGAGTAAACCTAGACCTAGATTTGAAATTTTCAAAGTAGGATCAGGTCTTAATTGCCGCTTTTGAGTTCGTTGTTTACCTGATATTTAAAAATATTGATTCGATCGGAATGAAATATTGCATTCAGATTTGAAATAACAATTTCTAGCACGATATAAAAGTTAACAAGAATGTCAAGAAAATATTGCAGCAAAATATTGACCACAAAACCGACAGTATTGAGATTTTGGGAGTTGGTATGAAATAACAATTTCATGATCCCTGCAGTATTTCAAGATGATCATATCATCAGAACCATAGAAAATTCAAGGAGAGTTCTGGAAAAAAATACCAAATATTTTTGTGATTAAAAATCCGATTGGGTTGAAATTTTGCATGTACTTGTAGAATAACCATGTCAAGTTTCATGGAAAATTTCGTGCTGATAGCGTCATCAAAATGATAAAAAATTCAAGATCAGTATAGAAAAAAAAATGTTTCGAATACGAAAATGCTTATTTAATTATTTCATTTTATTTTCAAGGTAATATTCAACTTCAAATAACTTGAAGTGATAAATCCATAGTGCGTCTTCTCAAATCTCTCAATCTCCAGGCATCAATATTAACATTTCGCTCTCGAAAAGTTTCGTATAAACGTGCCGTAACAATCTCATTCCTCGTATAAGGAAGCTCTGATCAGCACCACGTAGTGAGATTCCAATAATTCACCCTCAAACAAAAATCCCTCATCGGACTACCCCCAAACAATCCAACTAGGGAAGTCTTCGAAGTTTTAATGGGTTTTTGGTTAATTTTATATCTGGATACTTTTGGGGGTTGAACTAAGAAACGGCAATAACTGATCTACAAACAAGGACTAAGATGAGGATCAGGTTCTGTTTAGATTTGGGAGGAAGGAGAGTTTGGAGTAGCTCAGACGGTCCTGATTGGGTTGAGGCGTATGCAAACTCAGCAACTCAAATTTTGACAACTATTTTCATATACAGGGTTATTTACCGAAAAACTTTGCCATCTGGAAGATTATATAATTTTAACAAAAAGGGGTGGCATTCATTGGCCCTTGCAGTCCTGATTTGAAGTCTATGGACTTTTACCTGTGGGGTTTCCTTGAATCTAAAGTTTATGTTGGTTAAGCAACTTCTCTAGTCCAATAAACACAAAATATTCACCATGAGGAGCATTTACAGAGCATATTACGCCAATTGAAAAGTCTCCGGTCTGATACACAGATGGCGGTGCTAGTATTTTTGTTATTTGAAAAAATATCTTGGCTTGATGAAGAGTTTCCGGGGTCTGCACTAGGAAAATCAACCATGCTAAGTTTAAACGGGGTGAAATGAGCACCGAAGAAGGCGAACGCAGTGGACTCCCAAAAGAGGCTGTCACCGACGAAAAAAATAAAAAAAGTTCACAAAATAATTTTGAATGACCGTTGAATTAAGTTGATCGAGATAGCAGACATTGTGAAGATATCATCTGAAAGTACATCATATCATTCACGAATATTTGTACACGAGAAAGCTGTGTGCAAAATGGGTGCCGCGCGAACTCACAATCGTTCAAAAGCAACAACGTGTTAATGATTCTGAGCAGTGTTTGAAGCTGTTTAAGTGCAATAAACCTGAATTTTTGCTTCGATATTGGACAATGGATGAAACATGGCTCCATCATTTCACTCCGGAGTCCAATCGACAATCAGCTGAGTGGACTGCACACGATGAACCCAATCCAAAGCGAGGAAAACACAACAGTTAAGCTGGCAAGGTTATGGCATCAGCATTCCGAGATGCGCAAGGTATAATATACATTGATTACCTCCAAAAGGGCCAGACCATCAACAGCGATTATTATAAAGCGTTATTGGATAGTTTAAAGAATGAAATCGTTAAAAAACGGCCCCATTTGAAGAAAAAAAGGTGCTGTTTCATCAAGATAATGTGCCGTCTCACAAATCAATGAAAAAAATGGTTTGAATTGGGCTTCGAATTGCTTCTGCATCCACCGTATTCGCCAGATCTGGCCCCCAGCGACTTTTTCCTGTTCTCAGACCTCAAAAGAATGCTCGCTGAAAAGAAATTCAGCGCCAATGAAGAAGTAATCGCCGAAACTGAGGCCTATTTTGAAGCGAAAGACAAATCGTACCACAAAAATGGTTTTGAAAAGTTGGAAGATCGCTATAATCGCTGTATCGCTCTCGAAGGCAACTATGTTGAATAATAAAATCGAATTTGGCCAAAAAAATGTGTTTTCCTATGATAGACCAGGGACTTTTTAATTGACCTGTTAAGCTAGCAGAACCCAGAATTTTTTTAAAACATGTAAATTCAAAAATTTGGCAGTGGGTTCAAACGTGAGCCTAAAATTATGGTGTAATCAAATTGTGCATAAAAATTTCTGCCAGCTGAACGTTAACCTAGCGGAATCTACAGTTAGTATCATAATTCAAGATCCAAAAATTTTTCAAATAGGGTAATAAATTTGCCCAAAATTATGGCTAAAAAATACGAAAATTCCAAAATGGTTCTGCTAGTTTTACTGGGGTGAAACTCTATGTATGTAAGTTTTATACTCTAAACTACTTAAAAATTCAAACATAGTAGAAACATGTCAACAGATCTCTCCTCCCAGCATCCCAATCCCGGGTGTATCCGATCCCAACAACCACCCGGCCTACTCGATTACGCGGCAAATCTTTGTTTCATTTTTCCCATCAGCGAGCGACGTTTCGCGTCATCCGTTGCCGGGACAATTTAAAATGCACGGGACAGGAAAAATGGCTGTCTGCCGACGCGGGAAAGCGCTGTACGCGAATCTCCGGAATAATATATGTCCGTAAGATGCTTTTCCAGTTTTCGAATACATAAATTGTTTGGCTGGGCGGGGTAGAAACACTGTTTTTTTCAACACATTTGTCGCTGTCGACGGGAAATGTGAATTTCGAGAAACGTGTCGTGGGTGGCGATGGGTTGGTGATTTTTCACTTGGGTGTAGTTTTTAGTGGGAACAAGAGGGGGTGAAGGGTCTCCTTAAGAAATGGTGGATTTTTTGTGTGGGGAGGTACATCATGTTTGAGCTTTATCATTTCGTCATAATTTCTGTGTTTTTCGTAAATTCTGTGGATTTCTTAGAGGTTATTAAAAAACTCTTATTAGATACATGTTCCAATAATGGTACCTAATGATTTTCCCTAAATTGACAATACTATTACATATTTCTTTCACACCAGTCAGCAAACATTTCAATAATTAATGGGGTAACGTATTTCAATATATAAATAATAAAATTGAACGGATCCAAGTACTGAGCCTTGTAGAACTCCAATATCGACCTCGAACTCTTCTGAATACATATCATCAACTTTTACTTTTATTTATTATATAGCATCCCGGTCAATCGAGAAATATTCCTTTAAAACCCAAAATATAGTACAGGGTGTCCCAAATTCGATGGGCACTGAAAGCTTCTCGAGAACTAACTGGTGTTTTTTTTCGAGGTACAATATAACTTTAAGTTGGTATTACTGTTCAAGATGGCGACCGATTTAACAGCTGTCAAGTGATTTATTCTCAATGTGGTTTGGCAATTCACCATGAATAGACTCACGCCTGAACAACGCTTGTAAATAGTGCAAATTTATTTCTAAAATAATGGTTCTGTGCGGAATACGTATCGCGCACTACGTCCATTTTATTTTGTTTAGCGATGAAGCGCACTTCTGGTTGAATGGCTAGGTGAACAAACAAAACTGCCGCATTTGGAGTGAAGCTAATCCTCAAGTGTATGTTGAAACACCGTTACATGCAGAAAAACTGACTGTTTGGTTCGCTTTATGGGCTGGTGGAATCATTGGTCCGTACTTCTTCAAGAACGATGATGACCAGAACGTTACAGTCAATGGTGATCGGTATAGAGCCATGATTACTAACTTTTTCATTCCTGAATTGAACAACCATGATGTCCAGGAGCTATGGTTCCAACAAGACGGCGCAACATGTTACACAGCTCGTGCCACAATCGATTTATTGAAAGACACGTTTGGTGACCGCCTAATTTCACGTTTTGGACCTGTGAATTGGCCTCCAAGATCTTGTGATTTAACACCGCTAGACTACTTTCTGTGGAGAAAAAGTCATCGAAAATTAGACATCCAGATTGGACTGCATCCGAGTCAGCCGTGGTGGTCATATGCCAGAAATCAAATTTAAAATGTTATGCCACAAGATTATCTTGCGGATAAATAAAATTCATGTCAATCGAATAATCCATCGTTATTTTATTGCAACTTAAAGTTCTATAGCTCTAAAAAAAACACCCTTTACCTCCAATTTAGGATCATCCTGTATAGGCAGGCAATTTCCACTCGGTCAGATCTACTCTCACTGAAATATCAGGTTTTTTTTTTAGATACTGTATTTTTAATTTTCTATGGTGTACTGAATTTTGCGAGGAACTTGGAATTTCTGATCTTTACTTACACGCACAATTTCAATTCGATTCTCTACTCATCATCTAAAATTATCAATAAAGCTAATTCCCTACAGAAAACCATCATTTCCTAATCCCCCCAGACATTTCTCCCTAAAAAAAAGAAACTCAAAACCCCTTAAACTTCCCACATTACGACCAGCCCTTGTTGCTATCATCCAGAGCCAACTACGAAAGAAACTTCCGCGAAAAAATTCCTTTTAATATTTAAATATGTCGTGTGGCGTCCTGTGCGTAACGGCGGTTCGGGGAATAGTACGGAGCCTGGTCCGGAAAACTCCGGCGTTTTCCCGATTCCGACGGGCCCGATCATAGCCGACAAGAGATAAGAAGAGTTTAAAAATTTACCGATTCATGCATACCGAACAGCAGAGTATCCCGCCATATTTTACGCGGCCGCGTCGGGAGCGATTTTTGGGACACGATGAAAGTTGGTAGGACTGCAATCTGAGGATTAGAGGAACAGAACTATGGATAGCACCAATCGGACATTCAATAGTACCATTTTAGTTCACTTCACAGACCTTAAATCTAGCTATCTAAGCATCTGGGCAGGCGGACGTCGAAGTGTCGTTGAAATGTATATTAAGATATTGGTATATGCGAGTATATGTATTTCTGAGGACCAAAATCGGCAGTTTTGGCTCCTATCAAGTCACTGGAATATATTTTGTGCTCGTTTGAATGCAAAGTATACTTTGAAGCTTGTAAGTCCTCTCCCTCTAGAACGCAGCTAGTTGTCTTTAGGGATATACCGACTTTCTAACTTATTTTAAGTGTGAATCTATTTGAAAGGTAAATAGGTGGCTGTCCTTTTAATTCAAGATTTCTATTGGTGGTTCTGCTTTGTGTCATGTTTAATAACTTTCAGATGTCCCCTATCGATCTGTCAGTAGGTACATAATCAAAAAGTAATGATGACAGTAAAGCTTGACTTGATTTCAAGTTAAGCTCAAGTCAAGTAGTGGTTTTTCAATCTCAAGTCAAGTATTTATTCATCATGTACTTGAACCATATCAAGCTACTTGATTTTAGTAGTTTTATTGTGTAGTGTCACATCAATAAAGAATGATGAAATGAGAAGGAACATTGCAGAAAACATTTTCATTTATTAAACTTATTGTATAAAAGAACCGAAAATATAAAATAAAAATATGAATTAAATCACTACAGATCATAACTAAATGAAAAATGATGAAAAATATAGCTTCTCACTATTGAGAAACCTCCAGGCTTTGTTTGATTTCATAATTTTCCATTCAGGATCTAAGACACATGAGGCATCTTATTGATTTGTCGCCTAACCTATTGCGGGTTTTGTAACTGTAAGAGCAGTTCTGGAAAATTGTTTTTCAACAGGAGCTGAAGATGCTGGCGTTGATAAAAAATCCTTGGCGTAGTTTGGAAAGATATTTTTGAAACTACCAAAATCTACCAATAGATTTCATAGAAATGTGAGAAAACTACTAATAAAGTCACACTGGCGAATACTTCAGTCTCTCGGCGCTCGAGGAATCCCCTTATTTAGTCTAAGCTCGCACGAGATTGCAGAAATATATGCCATGCGACGCGTGCATATCCAGTTCAAATATTATCAAGTCAAGCAATAAATATCTGAAATCGAGTCAAGCTCAAGTATGTAATTTTTCACGAGCTTGATTTTCAAGTCAAGTAGTTGGTTAAAATGTCAAGCTGCTGGGCTTGATGAATCCCTATATCCTAGTAATGAACTCTCAGAGGGTTAGACGGTTCGATTCGGTTCGGTTCGTATTCGATTCGTTTTCGGTAGCCGCCGGAAAAGTGTCAGACGGTAATACGGTGTGTGTTCGGTACCTAATAGATAACTGATAGAACCGAAAGCCCCCTCGACACAAATCGGTTTCCATTCGGGTCCAGGGGTCCAGAGTTCACAAAAGCAATTGGTCGTTTACACACATACGGTTTAGTTTTGGTTCGGTCACGTTTTCGTCAAGGGAAAATATAATTTTATTTTCATTTTCTCATTTTGAATTTTGTAATTTACATTTGGCAATGTCTGATTCACTTGATATTGATATTGAGCGGCTGATTACATCAGTCTAATCAGTCCATTCGTGAAATCAAACCTTATACTAACCGAGTGTGTGTGAAGAGTTTTCATTCGTTTTAGGCGCTACCGAAAACGAATCGAACACGCACCTAACCGAATAAAATCGTATAAGTGTGAAACGATTCTAATAATAATATTGACCTACTCATTGAAAGTGAATCACACTGTATAGTTGCCCCAAATATAATTCCATATTTCGGGCACATGCGAGTCAAATATCAGTTGCCCTTTTGGAGGAAAAAGTTGGCGGAGGGGCTCTCTAGCGACTTGTGTTTTGTTCCATTCCAGCCATTCTCTTCGGCTGCACCTCGGGCAATTTATAATTCATTTTTGTGACTGTGAACGTAAAGTGAGAGGAAGATACGGCATGGCCTTGTAAAACACGGAAATACGCCCGTAGTAACTCTGGATAGTTTATTAGGAAGTGTATACCCGTGGCTTTTTGCCGTTGAAGTAGATTATTCTTTGGCAGTCGAAGTATTTTTTTTATGGAATAAGGGAAATTTTCACGTGGGATAAGATGAACTGAAAACCCCACGGCTTTTCGGGAAAAGTGGTATATTTTTAGAATTTAACAAGAAATGAAATATTTGCGATGAAATAAAAACTCTATATGCGCTTTATAGGCCGGAAGTTAGAAGCACTCTTGCGTGGTTGTACAAATTAGTATTTTTTTTGTTATTTTTCCCAAATTTCGCATGCATTTCAATATAATTAATTCAGTATTCTGAAAAGAGTTTTGATGTCAAAACTTTGTCGGCTGTGAATTTCAAAAAAACAAATAGAATAACATAGAATGACGTGATACTTCAACACAATGTCAGTTATCACTTTTTTGGAACAAGAATGTTAAAGCATACTGAAAGATTCGACTTTCCATTCTTGATATATATAACTATAAAGGGTTTTCCAAAAGCAATGATACATTTTAAAAATTAAAAGAAAAACTTAAATATCAAAAATTGACAACATTGTATCCTTTTTTCTTCACAATATGATATACCATTATGATATATTCGGTTTTTTATATTGAAATATAATTCTAAAAATTCGAAAATATTATATAACGGGTGTTTTTTTTTTGAGGTATATAACTTTAAGTTGGCATTACTTTTCAAGATGGCGACCGATTTAACGCCTGAACAACGCTTGTAAATAGTGCAATTTTATTTCGAAAATAATGGTTCTGTGCGGAATACGTATCGCGCACTACGTCCATTTCATTTTGTTTAGCGATGAAGCGCTTTTCTGGTTGAATGGCTACGTCAACAAACAAAACTGCCGCATTTGGAGTGAAGCTAATCCTCAAGTGTATGTCGAAACACCGTTACATCCAGAAAAACTGACTGTTTGGTGCGCTTTATGGGCTGGTGCAATCATTGGTCCGTACTTCTTCAAAAACGATAATGGCCAGAACGTTACAGTCAATGGTGGTCGGTATAGAGCCATGATTACTAACTTTTTCATTCCTGAATTAAACAACCACTAGACTACTTTCTGTGGGGCTATGTAAAGTCATTGGTCTATGCGGATAAGCCACAAACCCTTGACCATTTGGAAGACAACATTCGCCGTGTTATTGCCGATATACGGCCACAAATGTTGGAAAAAGTCATCGAAAATTGGACGTCCAGATTGGACTACATCCGAGCCAGCCGTGGCGGTCATATGCCAGAAATCATATTTGAAATGTAATGCCACAAGATTATCTTGCGGATAAATAAAATTCATGACAATCGAATAATCCATCGTTGTTTTATTGCAATTTAAAGTTCTTTAGCTCTAAAAAAAACACCCTTTACTTCTTTACATGCAACTTCCGAAAGAGGACACCCTTTATTATAAAATGTTTGTTCTTATAATCGATGAGATCATATGAGATAAGAAATACATAGTAGTAAGCTATCGCAGTATTTTCGTTTATTTCCCCTTGAAGAACCCCAACTCCAAAAAGAGCGTGCATAAACCCACCCACCCATATTCGTGAGAGAAATCGTTTGACAGTCACCATATTCCACGTTCACCTGCAATAAATCCACACAAGGAGAACACCACTTTCCCTTGTTCTTCCTTCGAGACCGGATACACGCGCATACCTCACTTCCGGCTCCGATCCCCTTCTTCCAAAGGAGCGCGCGTAACCGTCGTGAACTTTTACCGTATGACCCGAGAGCATGACTCTTCGCCGACATGCGGAAAAACCCAGTTGAAATATTCACCAGCTAGATGGGGCATTTCTCCCGATTTCACCGTGACATACACCGACTACTATCTGATCAAGTTAGCTGCTTTGTATCTCGGTCCATGAATAAAAGAGAGCATCGTTGCCTGGATCGAGTCTCAGCTGAGGTCGCAGCAGGAACCCATACATGGAAAATTGATGGGACGGATACGACGAACCGTTGACGTTGGTACCGATAGGATGCCTAGATTTTTTTTTTTGTGAATCTGGGATGTGAATCGGAAGCTCGGATTTGCGGAGCATATTAGCAGATTGCCAGATTATACTTTTTTCGTTCTTGCCTATATGAAAAATCGATCGTTTTCATTGAATTAGCTACTAGATCCAGCAGGACGTTGTGTCCTGCCAGACTTTCAGCTTTCGTTTCGGCAATAATACATATAGTCGTACAACTTTGCTTCCGCCGTCTTTTTCCGAAATTCTAGGCTTTATGAATTGTAAAAAACTGGTTATACATTCATGATTCAAAGTATTGTCCATCGCTGGCTACTACTTTCCCCCATCTTTATCATTTTCGGGCAGCGTACGAATCCCGCGTTGAAATAAGAAATAACTGGTCATCTTTTGAAACCATCCACGAATCGATCCAATTTTTTACAGTACTATAATTTATTATGTCTGTCGTTGTATTGCGGCCGTTTGTCTTTCAATGCTTGGCTCAAACGCATGAATTGCGTTTGATAACGATCGCTTGTGATTTTTTCAGTCAGTTTTAACAACTCATAAGACAATACGCCGAGCTGATCCCTCCAAATACTGAGCTTGACCTAGGAACCGTGAATATTTAGTTTGGCCGTCGACGTGGAAGCATAGACGGGATATCGCTATGATTTTCTGCGCTTGGGATAATCGAATGAATCCCATTTTTCGTCTCCAGTCACAATGCGATGCAGAAATCCCTTCCGTCTCTGCCTTGTAAGCATCAGTTCACAAGCAAACAAACGTCGTTCAACATATCTCGGCTTCAACTCGTACGGCACCCAAATTCTTTTTTTTCTGAATCATTTCCATGACTTTCAGGTATTTTGAAATGGCTTGTTGCGTCACTCCCAACGATCCAGCCAATTCTTGTTGTGTTCGACACGAGTCTTGATCAAGTGATGCCTCCAATTCTGCATCTACGAAAACCTTCTATCTTCTACCGCCAACCTGGTCTTCGAAGTCAAAATCACCGTTCTTAAAGCATTGAAACCACTCTCGGCATGTTCTTTCACTAATAGCGGCCTCACTATAGATATTTGAGAGCATTCGATGAGCCTCAGTCGCAGAGTTCTTCATATTAAAGCAGAAAATTAAAAACAACCGCAAATGAGGAGAATTTGACCCGTAAGCTGATCGAGAACAGCTTTATGATGCAGACACAAATCGACTAATAATAATAATACCTAAGCTTATTGGATGATATCTAAGATCTATTTATTTCGACCACCATTTACCGCTACAGCCATCTATTGCTAAACGGCGAAAGCAACGTTGTACACCTAATATTTTATACCAACACCCAGAATCTCCTGTCTGTTTATCGTTTAAGATTAATGAGCAGATTAATGAGAAATACTTACCAACCATAATCCAAACTTTCTAGTGTGATCATTATCTTGATACCGTTAAGAAAGTTTGATCTACGGTCCCGAGTATTTCTGATTGAGTTTCTGTGTTTACTCATTTAGTACTCAACTGAAGAATTCTTGTACCTATGATTGAACAGTTGTGGTAAAAAATTTTCGTAAGTAATTACGCAAGTGCATCAAAATTATCCATTATTTTGCATGACAGCGTGTTGTCATAAAAACTGCATAAGTTCATTTCCATTTTTGGAGAAAGAGCCCGACACCGAAGGTGGAGGGCTTTTTCTCCAAAAATGAAAATGACCGAATGAAGTTTTTCAAAGAAAACACGCTGGAATGCGAAATTATCCGGTCATTTTGATGCACGAGTGTAATTGGGGGGAATATTTCCCGAATAAACTGTTACATCACTTGTCAAACTGATGTAGAATGGAATTGCCATAGATTAGAACTGTGTAAGATGCATAGAAACTAAGCATCTATGAACAGAACAATTATCGCAGTGCTGTTTCGCTTCCTACAATGCAATTATCGCTGTAATTTTCGATAATTGTTTTCCAGATACATAGAATTTTTGACAGGAGGGAAATATTCGCTGTAATTTTCGATAATTGTTATCCATATACATAGAATTTTTGACAGGAGGGGAATATTCACAAAAATTCTAGAAGATACCTGAATCTGAATATGTTCAGTTCAAATTTACCTCAATACCGTTGCAAAAAATCTATTTAATATTTATTCAACACGCAAATGATCAATCACTATGATTTTCTTCTTTCTACTATTTCAATTATCCTTTTATCATACTTATAATGTATTATTTTATTTTCAGGTAAGCATCAGATCTCATAATCCATGGAAGGTTGTGAGTATTCAATTGTTCCGAATATTATCTACAACGACAACTTCATGAATAATTAATGTATGTATTACTTAATACCTAGGCTATACATAATAATTAAAATTCGATCGATATTCACATGTAATGCCATTTGAGGTCAAGTTAAATCCGGGAATATTTTGGAGCTTACTCATTTCAAGATAATCTTCTGAGCATAATCTTAAGCGAAAGATAATTTCGCGATATCATGGTATTTGACTAAAAAAGTCAAACAAATAGGGTCATTGTGGTATGGCACCAGATGCTTGTACAAAATTCGATTCAATAGTCTTTTAAAGATTTATTCAACCCACTGAAATTCTTACTGTGAAAATATTCATTAACGGAAATGACTTTGCTAAGAGATGAGTACATTGGCTGATATTTTCTGAAAATGCAAAAGGTGCCTTTTGAAACCTTCACTATATCTATACCTAATATAGATAGTTCTTCCAGTTCGAAACTATTCTATTACGTTCAACTTGTATAAAGGTATTTCGGGATAGACGAAATACCAAAGTAATTTTCGAACTTGGAATAAATTCCCAAGTTTTATTTATTTTTTTGCTGAGACTGTTCTTTTCGGAACAACATTACTTTACTTCACTAACAACTTGTTTTTACGCCCCATGGAGTATGTCTAAAGCCACATCGGGATCCTGAAGGAAGGGAATGCGTCCATTGTACTCATTCTGCTATGCTTTTTGTTCGCCAACTTTTAATCAACATGTTCGAGTATGCAGATCCGTATTTTGTGGTTTAGGTGCACTTTTGACGCGCTGGCATTTTAGTTTCGTGGGATTAGGAAAGGAATATTGTTTTATTAATCCGTTTGTACGTGTATATTTATTTTCTAGGCATTACTTGCTTATGAACATAGGAAATGAATGTTTTATGTTTTATTGTAAATTGCGGTGGTGTCGCTTCCAGACTTGTCTCAATTTTCGATATCCTAATAAAATTTTCATTTATAATACTAATTTTTATCTGGAGTGGTAGATATTCAATATGATTATTCAACGAGAATATATGTAAATGGAAACAAAGACTTTTATGAATGTAATAATACATACTGTTACTCTGCACGTAAAAGAAATATTCGAGCAAATATTCTACCATCGCAGTGGGTTTGCCAAATTATTTGCTCAGTCGCGACAAAACGAGCATCACCATGGGAACTACATAACTAAATATTGTTTGAATCAAATTGTCATACGTGAAGATCATTTTTTTTCTGTCGTATAAACATTTATTTTCTTTTTATGAGACATTTTCTCTGAGTTCTCTATGGTCCAAATATTGAATGGTATAGTATAGACACTAGACACTATAGACGGCTTTGATGGTGAATAAAAATATAAACATTGGTTATTATCATAAGTTCGTCCAATATTTGAAGCAAGGATCGAGAAGATATCAGCCAAAATAGTCCAAAAATGTTAAAATTATTTCTCTAATTACATTATGTCCAAGGGCCATGAAGTTTTTTTGAGATATCATTACTATAAGAAACAATGCATCTTTTTCATCGATGCCGAAGTAATAAAAATTATAAAAAATTTTATTTTATGCTTGTTCTATAAATTATCTACTTCAGGATTTCTTTCAGTTATACATATGGCTTTTCATCAATATTACTATTTCAATATAATTCAATATTCAGACAATAATTTGCAACACACTATCAGAGATTGATAAATTGTTCTTCAAATTGATTCATAAAACTTAATACTTTGTGTCTCCAATAGATATTGATATTTGGCGATGCTTCAGCTGTATTTGCAATCGTTGTCAGGTTATCTTCTCCATTATGTACTTTCTAGAATGTTTCCACAGATAATATTCGGTACACCTTTCGGAATAGGGAGGAATGTGGTGAATTCCATCCTTTTGTCAAACTATTGAGGGAAACAGAGAATGCTGATCAATTTTTCATGTATTTCATGTGCATCCTTCGAATTCAATGCGGAATCTTGACGAAACGACGAAAATCTGGATCCTTCAGATCGATAGCTGACAGTCGCCTTCAACCAGTGTCAAGTTGTGCTAGTACGTTCGCTTATGGAGAAACCAGATTGCTCCAGATTTTCGTGTGTAACGTCGGTCTGCTCTGCGTCAGCTAACTATGTTAATGCCTGTAATGCTTCTATTGAGTGATGTGTTATGAACAAAAATAACAAATTTGATGGTCTTTCTATCAAGTCAAGATCAAGCCAAGTAGCTTGAAAATAAAGCCAAGCCGTGAATCCCTAGTCGATGTTGCCAAATTTGCAATGAAAATAAAACGCTTTAGATTTCTTTTTCAGGTCTTCCAAAGTTTTTATTTTTTTATGGAAGGTTGAGAAGGTACTTGATTTCTACGAAAATAAGACTGATAAGGACTAAGTTGACTTCACCGTCACTAAAGAAATACTCCTAAATCCAACCCTGTCCAGTCTCAATAGCTCTGAGGGCGCCCCTAGTCGAAATTATTTAATCTCGTGCTTGCATACACGTACAAGTCGGAAGTCTTTGCCAGCCTCCTACGCTCCGCCGCTGAAGTGCATCAATTTTTATTTCAACTTTTGAGTCGACCGCTGCCCTAATTAGCACCGATCCTGCTCTCGTTCAACGAGTGCAACTCGAGTGAGTCTGGATTTCGTTGAGGACGTGAAAAAAAATATGTAATTTCGCCTCGCCGTCTGTTATCGACAGAGGAATCATACTTTTTGGAATTTTTCAATTATAAATGGCGAGGTAGGCGAGTGAAATTCGCGAGGACTGGTATACAAAGGATCATTTGCCTTCGGCAGGCCAGGATGCGAGGATGTTTTGATTATTTTGAATAACACCCAACCCGAAGTGTCTTCTTAACACTGGATCACGCTGGTTCTCTTTCGTGTCTATTTTTATGCCTATTTTGTTGTCTATTTCTGAGCTGATTTCTGAGAAGCGTCTGGCACTATTATAAAAGGTTTTTCAATAAGAGGTTTCATTTTGATACTAAAAAAAAGGATATATTTTAAGAGAAATCAATGGATCTGTATTTTATTGTAAATAGGAAGGTATAGAAAATAGGGATTCCCGGCTTGGCTTGATTTTCAAGCTACTTGGCTTGTCAAGTAGTAGTTTTTCAATCTCAAGACAAGCATTCATTCATCAAGTACTTGAATCATATCAAGGTACTTGATTTTCAGCAGTTTCATTGTGTAGTGTCACATCAATAAAAAAAAAGATGAAATGATAAGAAACCAAAAAATAGTTTTATATATTAATCTTCTTGTTTGAAATAACCAAAAATATCAACTTTTTTGTAATAAAAATATGTGTAGTGTCACATCAATGAAAAAATTATGTAATGAGATGGAACCTTGCAAGAAACACATTCATTTATTAAACTTATTGTAGAAAATAACGGAAAATATCAACTTTTTTGAAATAGAAGCATAAATGAAATCATAACAAAATAATACAAAAATAATGTTTCTCAATATTGAGAAACCTCCAGGCTTTGTTTGATTTCATAATTTTCCATCCAGGATCTAAGACACATGAGGCAGCTTATAGATTAATCGCGTAACCTATTCCGGGTTTTTATAACTGTAAGAGCAGCTCTGGAAAATTGTATTTCAACAGGAGCTGAAGATGCTGGCGTTGATTGAAAATCTTAGGCCGTTTTGGCCAAGTTTGAAAGAATATTTCTGAAACTACCAAAATCTACCAATAGATTTCATAGAAATGTGAGAAAACTACTAATAAAGTCACACTGGCGAATGCTTCAGTCTCTCGGCGCTCGAGGAATCTTGAGTGACGCACACGGTTTCGATTCATCACATCACTTACTTGTCCCAGCAGTTCAAATTTTTCCACCAGTTCAACTATTGCCGGCCAGAAGTGCTTTAGTTTAGCGAACTGTGACTTTTCACCAATTTTGTACATAGTGATTTTAACAATTTCACTGCCTTATCAAATCGTGTATCGTTCCATTTTCAGTAATGGCATAGTTTTTTCTTGTCAAATGTCAAAAAATGACATATTTCAGATCTCAAAATGAAACGTCCTATTCAAAACCTTATTTGAGTAACCAAACCAATTTTGAACGTCAGAAACGAAAATATCATAACTAAATTACAATTGAATAGACCAAAATATCTTCATAGCAACATACGTTTGAAATTTCCTGATTCTGTGTAATCGATATTGTAGGTAGCAAACTGTGACGTCATCAGAGAATTTATGACAGTTTGGCGATTTTTTGAGAAGAATTATTATCAACAGTTTTTGGGTCGATTAGGCTTTAATGAACTATTATTCCCAAAAATGAAGTATGAATATTCCATGGCGAGATAAATTTTTGTACCTATGTTTTAAAGTAGACTATAATCTTGATGTTTTAGTGGCAAATTCTTCTTCCGTGGAAGTAACTCTTATATGAATTTTTCATTACATATAGAAAGTCTTAAACCTTACGATGTCAATGAATTATTGAACAAGCTTCATGAGTTTTCCAGAGAATTACTTCGCTCACCTGCCAACTAGACCGTTGTTGATGTGAGAAAACAACTTATTTCTTTTACACGACAAGAATTTCATTAAATTATTTCGTACAGAGTGGTCAATTTTGGATGACAGCCTGATCAAAATTACTTTAGATGTAATATCATGAATGTTACAGATAAAAAGTGCAAATAACTTTCAAAATATGTTCTACCTTCTACTACACATGCTGTATCGCTTCTCATTCTTCGAATTGAGAATCAAACAATTTGAAATAAGAAATAATGGAAATTTACAGATGTTCTGTAGGTTTTTAAAAACCCTTACATTGATAATGCTTTTGAACTATTATTATTATTATTATCGTTATAAGACTGTAAGGAAAAATTGTAAAAATACAAAATTTCTGAAAAATTCATGATTTTTTTCGGTAAAATTTGAATTTCATTAGCAATGTGAAAGCGAAAATTATATTTGAAAAAATCATCACACCAAGAACTACAAGTGCAAACCTATTCATGTTTTATGTGACAAATACTAATATTTATTACTTATTATTCATAAGCAATCGTTTGTAATACTCAGATATAATTTGAAATCAATTGGTGTAAAATTATGAATACCTATTCTGTTTCTTCATTAGAATCATTTCTAAAACTCAAGTCTCCGTTTTTGCGGGTGATTAATTATATTCAATAATTTTTATCACTTCCATTTCGCATGATATGATTGATGATCATCAATTTAAAATTGATGATTTCGAAACCAGTGAAAGTATGGATGTCGCTGGTACTTTCTAAACTCATAATTCGTTCTCTGAAACGAATGGTAGACGTTCCGTTACACATTTTCATAGCATGTTAGATTTAAAACAAATAAAACATTCATATGTTGTATTTTAAATGGGTTTTTCCACAATAAAGAATGAAATTTCACTTAGAAATGTTCGATGCTCTAGTAAATAGTATGCATCAATGAAGTTTCAAACGATTATTCACACATTATTGACAACACCTACTCAACATTTTAGAGAACGTTCCCCAAACAGAAATCCCATAATTTCGTCACGATGTGTGTACTTTTAGAATTTGAGTCTAGAATGGTCTCAAAAAATAAGGTTCATCTCGTCGATGGCGAATCAATTCTCGCCGGCCGGCCGGCCGTAAACACGATGACTCTTTCTTAATGGGCTTAGGCATACCTAATGCGAATAAGGTTTCGGTAAATATGGCAATTCGAAATATTGATTTAACATTTTCCCAAAGAAAGAGCTCACAAGGTTTGGAGATAATTTCATCACCAAATTTTGTTTTCAAAAAATGCTGGGTGGCAGGTGGCACCATCTTGTTGAAACCACATTTACTCCAGGTTATTCTAGAAAGAAAAAAATCAGTTAACATTATTCTATATTATTCTTCATTTACGGTCACTCTTCGACAATCACTCAGCCAGCATGAATTTCACACATCACAGTGATTTTGTCTGGATTTTATAGTGTCCCAACTCTTTTATATGAATTTTCATAGCTGAATAATATTTTCGCTTAAATTGTTAATCATTTGTAGTTGTTCAAGAGCAAACTCAGAGAATAAACGATGTTTACGTTGGTATAATGGCGTCAGAGTATTTTCATTCAGTTGAATGTTATAAGGATGTAAACCCAAATATTTTCTTGAAATGTTGTTGTTTGAGAATGATTTGATTGTTGAGAATGACGTCGTACCGATACATTTGGATATTCTCTTACACTTGCTTTGTCGTAGCGATACTTTTGTATCGTGTAAAGATAATTCAGTTTCAAATTTGTCTACGATACAACGAATAATGAATCGATTACAACAATTTCAAAATAGAAAATTAAATACATTATTTCATGTAGATATGGAATAAGTTTTTCTATATTCATACAAAATATGACGTTGATCACTTCATGAATATCTTAAAATATTTCCATCAAATGGATCTATATTCATGTTTAGTTTTTATGTAGAATAATCACACAAATGTTCATGCCGAAATTCATATCATCTAGATGAAATAATGGACAACGATGAAATAATAATAAATCTCATCTCAAATAATATACAATGTATCCGTAAAGTATGGAACAAATTCATTTTTAGCAGAACAGACCATTTTAAAAAATAATCCTGAAACATGTCGATTTTTTATTTTAATTTACCGTATTATAAAATAATAATCTAATATACAGGGTGAATTACTTTCGATTAATGACGTCACCGTCATTTTTTTTTTAATGGACACCCCCATTTTATCTCAATTTTCCGATTACTCTAGCTGAGCTGATTCCAAAAATGTATCACATGTTGATTCCAATTGGTACAGAGTGAACAAAAATAGAATAGTTTTGTGTGTGCTCATAAAGTAACGCGTAACATTCTTTATTAGTTAAATTAACAATATTATCAAAAATACTCATTGTTTAGCGGCAATTGGTTAGAATGTAACACCCTGTGGTTTGCTACATTTTTAGATTGATAAAAATGAGCTGTTCCCAAACATGTTTGGTACTTGTGGTCTAGCAGACAGAATATGAAAAAAATTATTTCTTATTTTTATACATTTTTATTAATTTAACTAATAAAGGTGTTAATTTAACTAATTAAGAATGTTACGCGTTACTTTATGAGCACACACAAAATTTATATTTATATTTTTGTCCACCCTGTACCAATTGGAATCAACATGTGATACATTTTTCGAATCAGCTCAGCTAGAGTAATCGGAAAATTGAGAAAATGGGGATGTTCTATTTAAAAAAATGACGGTGACGTCATTGCTAGAAAGTAATTCATCCTGTATATTAAAATTAAAAATCGACGTGTTTCAGGATTATTTCTTAAAATGATCTGTTTAGCTAAAAATGAAGTTGTTCCATACTTTACGGTGTATAAAACAGATCTTGTTCATTATGCACAACAAAGTAAACATTTTGATTGGCATAAATATACTCAAATTATATCAGATAAAGGTACCGAATGTTTCAACCAATTCAATTCATCTGAATTGGCCACTTCATATCTCGAAAATGTCAATAATCTTCGGGTTGTTGAACAAAGCTCCCAAAACAATATATCCATTCATTTATACCTCTGGGAGATCCGCCATTCAATTAGCAACCACATGAAGGTTTTTTTCATTGCACTACAATGACGGTGCCGTTACAAAAGCTGTATCTATAGATTGTCAGTCACACTATCAACTGGTTGAAATGGACACAGGAAGAGTTGGAATGGAAGCGATTTGACACAGAGGTTCTGGTAATTAATCATGAAAGGAACTGGGACAGACAGTAGAATGTCCGGGGCGCTTTCCACCAGAGGCGGCTGATGAGGGATGGTGAAAGGGGCAGTAACCTCCCCGTAAATCACTTTTCTAGGATTTAAACTTATAGTTAAATTCTGAACGTATATATGGAACTCTAAAACTGTTTTCTCAATACTTGCTGAATTAAATTTCCACAATTAATCGTATTTTCTGTGAAAACAGAAAAATCACGTGCCGCCACTGGATTCCACTGAAATTTATATCGTGTATTCTGCAATGTGAGACAGCGGGTGGGACAGATAAATGGAATACAGTTATACTCAGTAATATTCAGATCGCGACATCGATTTGTGGATTCTAAACGTAAGGAATGAAAATCTTTAAAAGTAACGGAAAGAGAAATTGGCACAGTAACTGTGAAAGTAACAAATTCTCACACATTTGTAAATTTGCAAGCCGTAAAGTTATAGGTACACAAAAAACGATTTTTTTGCTATTCTCTCTCGAAGTCTTGATGTAATTATCAGAAAATTTCAAGAGAATACAGAAATGTCCTTCTCTTATCGATGTACCTCCTTTTATACATATATCAAGTGCGAGCGCCACTGTTCTATCTAGTAAGAACCCAAAACTCATTCAAATTCTTTATTGATCCCTTCGACATTACATTATTTTTCTGGAAACGCAGGTTCTCTTATTAGAGGACATTGTGTCCCATTAAGATTAAATAAGTATGTATAAGCTGAATGTGGTATTTCATCAGTGCCAATTAGTTATTGGAAATCGCAAGATTTTGCTTAGAGTGTCCTAGAAGTTCACTTCATTGTCCATCGCTGGCTAATACTTTCTCCCATCTTTCGAGCAGTGTACGAATCGATCCAATTTTTTACTTCTTCAGAAAACCGGAAGTGCTGGTCAGTCAGGCCGTTTGTTATTGATCGAAACAAGTGATAATCCGAAAGAGCAACCTCCAAGTACATATGTCTTGACCACTTTCGCAACATGGGGTCGAGCATTGTCATGCTGTAAAATCACTTCATCATGTCTCTCGTTGTATTGCGGCCGTTTATCTTTCAATGCTCAGCCCAAACGTATGGATTGCGTTCAATAATGATCGCCTCTAATTGTTTCAGTTTTAACAACTCCCACCAAATACTGAGCATGACCTTGGAAATGTGAATACACGGTTTGACCGTCAACGTGAGAGGGTCGAAATATCTCCATGATTTTCTGCGCTTGGGATTATCGCAATGAACCTATTTTTCTTCTCCAATCACAATGCGATGCAGACCCCTTCCATCTTTGCCTGTTGCTGTTCACTAGCAAACAAACTCCGTTCAACATATCTCGGCTTCAACTCGTACGGTACCCAATTTCCTTGTTCTGAATCATTCCCATGACGTTCAGCCGTTTTGAAATGGCTTGTTGCGTCACTCCCAATGATCCTGCCAATTCTTGTTGCGTTTGACACTAGTCTTGATCAAGTAATGCCTCCAATTCTGCATCTTCAAAACCTTCTAGCTCCTACCGCCAAGCTGGTCTTCGATGTCTAAATCACCGTTCTTGAAGCGCTGAAACCACTCTCGGCTATTTCTTCCATTAATAGCGGCCGCATCATAGGTATTTGAGAGCATTCGATTAGCCTCAGCCGCAGATTTCTTAATATTGAAGCAGAAAATTATCTCCCGCAAATGACGAGAATTTGGCTCGTAAGCTGACATGTCAATCAAGAATAATTTTATAATGCAGCCACAAATCGACTAATATTTCGATGGCGTTATGTTAACAAATACCTAAGCTTAATTTATGACATCTACGACCTACTCATTTCGACTACCACTTACCACCACAGCCATCTATAGCAGAACGGCTGAAGCAAAGTTGTCAGAATTTCAATCAAGAAACCACCCCCTGAATTTTTGACAAATCTTCACCAAACACCCTCTATATATAGAACAACAATTTTGCCCCAATAAAACCGAGTTTAACTTAATCCCGGATTAACTCACTCTCCTCCAAAATTTTTTCGTCGACAAGCTTAATCCACCCAAACACCGAAACGGCACAGACAACAGCTATGCTAGGACAGTGGGGAGGGAGATCATCCCCATCTGGGGACATTTAAATTATCGTCTGGATCGATCGCGGCGCCTCCATCGGCTAATAGAGGCAAAGTATCGCAATCCCGCGGTTTATTTGACACATCGGGTCATTTCCCAGGAGTGCGGTGCGTTATCGTAGGACACAGTTTGCGGCGTCGGCCGCAGTCACAATGCACGTAAAGTTTCAGCGCTCTCCTCGCTGTCCTGGATGAGATACGGCCGCTCGGGCCGATTGAACACGCCAGATTAGCCGGTTATCGAGTCCTCGATTCTGCGGCGGCCTGCTAGATTGTGCCGATGGGCACACAATAGACGGTTTAGACTGCTGGAATTGTCGGCGTGTTGATGAGTGATTAGAGGTTTACAGGTACTAATTAGGTTTGTGAAGGGTTTCATTTTGAATAGGCCGATATCTGGGCAACTGTCATCTTTTGACATTTGACAGGTGAAAACTATGTCATTGCTAAAAATGGAACGATAGACGCTCAAAAATTCACTGAATA
Source organism: Harmonia axyridis (assembly GCF_914767665.1). NCBI lineage: Eukaryota > Metazoa > Arthropoda > Insecta > Coleoptera > Coccinellidae > Harmonia > Harmonia axyridis. Next base: position 8,945,536 of record NC_059502.1, read on the forward strand.
AAATTGTAAATAAAATTGAGCTGTTGGGACAAGTTAGTGATGTGAAGAATCTTAACTGAGAATATTGCTGCTGTAGACGAAAACTTGGTAATTAGGCATTCCACAAATGACATTACAACGTATTTTTTTAAGACGGTTTTGCCGTCGACGTGGAAGCATGGCCGGGATATCCCCATGATTTTCTGCAATGAACCCATTTTTGGTCCCCAGTCACAATGCGATGCAGAAATCCCTTGCGGCTTGGCCTTGCATGCAGCATTTTACAACAAGCAAACAAACGCCGTTCAATATCTCTCGGCGTCAACTCGTACAGCACCCAATTTCCTTGTTTCTAAATCAATCTAATAATCCTGCCAATTCTTGTTGCGTTTGATACGAGTCTTGATCAATTAATGCCTCCAATTCTACATCTTCGAAATCCTTCTCTCTTCCACCGCCATGCTGGACTTTGACGTCAAAATCACCGTTCTTGAAGCGTTGAAACCACTCTCGGCACGTTCTTTCACTAATACCGGTCTCACTATAGATACATGAGAGCATTCGATGAGCCTCATCCTAAGATATCTTCATATTGAAGCAGAAAATTGAAACCTCCCGCAAATGACGAGAATTTGCTCGGGCCGATTGACCACGCCAGATTAGCCGGTTATCCAGTCCTCGATTCTGCGGCGGCATTCTAGATAGTACCGATGGGCACAATAGACAGTTTGGACTGCTGTAATTGTCGGCGTGTTGATGAGTGATTAGAGGTTCACAGGTACTAATTAGGTTTGTGAAGGGTTTCAATTTGAATAGGCCGCTATCTGGGCAACTGTCATTTTTTGACATTTGACAGGTGAAAACTACGTCATTGCTAAAAATGGAACGATAGACGCTTAAAAATTCACTACTTATATGGTGAATAAAATTGAGCTGTTGGGACAAGTTAGTGATGTGAAGAATCTTAACTGAACAACTGAGAATACAGGGTGATTCACCGGGAAGGCCTATTAGACGTTTATGGAAAACTAATCATAATCTTGAACTGAGAGTTTTGTAAAGGGTGTTTTTTTAAGAGCTATAGAACTTAAAATTGCAATAAAACAACGATGGATTATTCGATTGACATGAATTTTATTTATCAGCAAGATAATCTTGTGGCATTACATTTAAAATATGATTTTTGGCATATGACCGCCACATGGCTGGCTCGGATGTAGTCCAATCTGGACGTCCAATTTTCGATGACTTTTTCCAACATTTGTGGCCGTATATCGGCAATAACATGGCGAATGTGGCCTCCCAATGGTCAAGGGTTTGTGGCTTATCCGCATAGACCAATGACTTTACATAGCCCCACAGAAAGTAGTCTTGCGGTGTTAAATCACAAGATCTTGGAGGCCAATTCACAGGTCTAAAACGTGAAATTAGGCGGTCACCAAACGTGTCTTTCAATAAATCGATTGTGGTACAAACTGTGTGACATGTTGCGCCGTCTTGTTGGAACCACAGCTCCTGGACATCATGGTTGTTCAATTCAGGAACAAAAAGTTAGTAATCATGGCTCTATACCGATCACCATTGACTGTAACGTTCTGGCCATCATCGTTTTTGAAGAAGTACGGACCAATGATTCCACCAGCCCATAAAGCGCACCAAACAGTCAGTTTTTCTGGATGTAACGGTGTTTCCACATACACTTGAGGATTAGCTTCACTCCAAATGCGGCAGTTTTGTTTGTTGACGAAGCCATTCATCCAGAAATGCGCCTCATCGCTAAACAAAATTCGCTTATGAAAATTGGGAACAACGGCAATCTTGGGCCCATTCGACGAATCTACGCCTTACTTGATGATCGTTTGGCTTCAATTCTTGCACCAGTTGGAATTTGTAAGCACGCAAACCAAGATCCTTCCGCAAAATCTTCAATAAAGTGGATGGACACAGATCCAATTCCTGTGCTCGATGGCGGATAGACTCATTCGGGTCTTCCTCAATGCTACGCTCTACAGTAGCAATAGCTTCTTCTGTACGCACCGTACGGCGTCTCTGGGGATGCGAATTATCAATAAGAGTAAACGTGGTGCGAAAACGTTCCATGGTTAATCGAATTAACTACTCTGATGGACGATTTTGTCGACGATAAAATGGACGTAGTGGCGATACGTATTCCGCACAGAACCATTATTTTCGAAATAAAATTGCACTATTTGTAAGCGTTGTTCAGGCGTAAGTCTATTCATGATGAATTGCCAAACCAAACTGAGAATAAATCACTTGACAGTTGTTAAATCGGTCGCCATCTTGAACAGTAATGCCAACTCAAAGTTATATACCTCGAAAAAAAACACCCTTTATACAAACAAGAAAATTATGACTTTCAGATGTTAGTTAACAATTAGAAAATAATAACAATAAATGAGTTCATTCAAATAAATTAAGATGTTATTTGTCTGATGCGTGTTATTGCCACGAAAACACTCCACTTATAATTGACATGCGGATTTAAAGACCCTATAGGACGCACCGAATAAAATCTGACCTCATCCGGACCCCTGATTCTCCCCAGGATTGATCTGACGACCCTAGTTCCTCGTGCTGTTGGGATATTTATTCGAAAATGCCTCAGAATCCATCAGGCTAGAGCAGGCAGCCAAGCCAGACAACTTTATTTCTTCGTGTACTCACCTGTACAAAATTCCCAACAGCCCTATAATAATTATTTACTACCACCTTCCTATCCTCAGGTAGGCGGGCGTATAAGGAATCCAGCTAAATGTTTAATCAGAGAAGAGGCTGACTTGTCCCACGGGAAAAATTTCTGTTTGGGGAAAGGCAAGCGGAATCGTATCACGATTTCGAGTTATCAAAGTGATGAATTGATTCCCGACGAGATATATGATTCATCGATTGGCGTCTGGATCGTCTCAGTTTACTGGATTATGTTTATTTGAGCTCGATTTTATGTTGAGGATTTCCCATTCGGAATGTTGTTTGGTTAGACTGTAATTCTATTTCTATTGGTGATTTCGAAATCAGTCGGTACGTGTATAGGTTAGACGCTAACGCCATCTGTGTTTGGAAACTAAACTAAAACTAAAAACTTTAAAAACTAATCTTCGCCCTAGTTGAAAAAAAGTTCTGTACTTCCTTGAAGCGATCCCAGATACTGGAGTTCATTAGAACTCTGGAACTGGAGAACGAGCTGTAGACTACGAATGGCGAGGACAGCTCTGATATTGATGGCACAAAAGACCATAAATATGTCTTAAATATATAAATAAAAGGAGAAAATTTCGTGGTGAACGTTTTCAACCCCAAAAGAGGTATTTATGACTTCTAAATGCACGTTTTGGAGCTAACTGATTGGGACCACTTTGAAAATTGGTTACACTAATGCACTTAGGAAAAGTGTATTCGTCCAATTGAAAAATCCCCGGTCTGATGCACAGATGGCAGGGCTAGTATTAAATTCATATGATTTTTAGTTAATACCAACCTTCAAACGATACGTGTCAAAATTTGACAGCAGTCCGTCCATTAATTGAAGCAAAATCTTGGCTTGATGAAGAGTTTCCGGGGTCTGCACCAGGAAAATCAATTATCAGTCATCACTGAAAGTATGCTAAGGTTAAACGTGGTGAAATGAGCACCGAAGACGGCACACGCAGTGGACGCTCAAAAGAGGCTGTCACTGTCGAAGAAATAAAAAAGTTCACAAAATAATTTTGAATGACCGTAAAGTGAAGTTGATCGAGACAGCAGACATTCTGAAAATATCATCTGAACGTATACATTTCATCATTCATGAATATTTGTACATGAGAACATGTGTGCAAAATGGGTGCCGCGCGAGCTCGCACAATACATCAAAAGCAACAACCTGTTAATGATTCTGTGCAGTGCTTGAAGCTGTTTAAGTGCAATAAACCTGAATTTTTAAGTCGATATGTGACAATAGATGAAATGGCTCCATCATTTCACTCTGGAGTCCAATCGACAGTCAGCTGAGTGGACTGCGCACGATGAACCGAATCCAAAGCGAGGAAAAACAGTCAGCTGGCAAGGTTATGGCATAAGTATTCTGGGATGCGCAAGGTATAAAATTCATTGATTACCCCCAAATGGGCCAGACCATGAACAGCGATTATTATAAAGCGTTATTGGATCGTTTAAAGGATGAAATCGTTAAAAAACGGCCCCATTTAAAGAAAAAAAGGTGCTATTTCATTAAGACAATGCGCCGTGTCACAAATCAATGAAAACAATGGCAAAATTGCATGAATTGGGCTTCGAATTGCTTCTGCATCCACCGTATTCGCCTGATCTGGCCCCCAGCGACTTTTTCCTGTTCTCAGACCTCAAAAGAATGCACGCTGGTAAGAAATTTAGCGCCGATGAAGAAGTAATCCCCGAAAATGAGGCCTATTTTGAAGTGAAAGACAAATCGTACTACAAAAATGGTATCGAAAAGTTGGAAGATCGCTATAGTCGCTGTATCGCCCTCGAAGGCAACTATATTGACTAATAAAATCGAATTTTGCCAAAAAAAATGTGTTTTACTATAGTAGACCGGGGACTTTTCAATTGGCCTGTTATTAATCTTTCTAGAGAATATTTTGAAAAACAATAAACTCACACAACTAGTTGTGTAATGATGGAATATCACTCAATGATTTCAATTGGATTCCTGATTGAAAAAACACATGAATACAATATTTCTCCAAACAATATTTTTCAATTATTTCAAGTCGTTATAAAATTTGCCCTTATTCCTTAAATAAAACATTACAGCCCCACCAACAAATCTCATATCGATAGTATGCCGTGTAAGCCATGCAGAAGGAACATCTCTCGAAGACACAGGATTTTCGAATTACCAGAATGGAATAATCAGGACGTGTCGAATAGATGTAAAAATTTTACGATTACGACTTCCTTCTCTTGGCAGAAGCGCAAACTGATTCATGAATATTTGATGTATACTCTTGACTCCTTCGCCTGGCACATGTGCGTCCTGGTGTGGAGATGTCTAGTCACGTGATATTGTGTTTTCTGGGAGATGATCGAGAAAAATGTCATTCCGTCTTGTTTATTTCACTGAATAGTAGAAGATGTTTAGACGGTTCTTCTGGGGAGATTCATGAATTATTATAATTTATTGTTTTTTGGTAAATGTCAAAAGAACGAGGATGTTCTGGAATGATCTTCTGGTCCCAGTTGACCTCGTCTGATATTCGTTTGATTATCATTAAAACTAGATTTTAAGACTCGATCGTGTATTTATTTATTTTAATTTATGAGTCAATTCATAAAATATGAAATAGAGAAAGAGAAGCTCTGTAACAATAGGATGTAGCAAAAAAATACTTATGAGGGGACAGAATTTTTATTTATTTATCATCAAAACTTTTTATCGGAAATAGAATCATAAAATCTTAGTACAGCTAACCTCAATTCGATCCTTCTTCCCTTCTAGCTTCGACAGAGACCAACCTTTCTCCTTCAAACTTGGAGTTGGCCAGGTGATCAAGGGATGGGATCAGGGACTCCTGGACATGTGCGTCGGTGAAAAGAGAAAGCTCACCATCCCTCCAAGCCTAGGCTACGGTGACAGGGGAGCAGGAAACGTCATCCCAGCTGGAGCCACCCTTATGTTCGAAGTTGAGCTCATCAACATCGGAGATGCCCCACCACCAACCAATGTCTTCAAGGAGATCGACGCTAACAACGATAGCCAACTTAGTCGTGAAGAGGTAAAGTAACCTAACCTCAACTAACCTAACTTTTTTCTTTTTGGAGGTGGTGGACCTAAACCGGGAGGTAGACTGGCGCTTTTGGTTTCTTCTGATTTACTATGGGCACTGGCTGCTTGATTGCATGTTGAAACTGGTGGACGCTTCGTATGTTTCGTTTTCACGATAGTTGGAGATGATGATTATCTTATTGTTGCACCTAAATATAGCAGATTCAAACTCGAAAGAACTATATATTATTGATTTTTGAATTACACGATTTTACTCAGCAGTCATGTTTAATCAATTAAAATTTTTTAATATAACATAAAGTTGTGAAGAGGAAGCAAATGGGCAGATGCATTCTCAACACTCCGTGATCAAACTTGATTTTGAAATTTCATGTTGATCGCAAAACCAGAACTATAGATAATTTAAGAAGAATATCAAAACTGTGATCCCAATCATTCTAAAAGTTTACAATTGCAATAAGGCTCAACTGTACTGCAGAAATTAGCTAGTGGATTGTTCAAATATTGTCTGGCCTGTAATGCACTTTATTTTATTCGTTATTTTCATTTAGAACACCAAAATTTGACGAATTTATTTTTCACTAACACCTTATTGCTTTGTAGATGATCATATCACGTTTTTTCAAAGTGTCTGTTGCACCATTTTCTTTATTGTTTGTATGCACACCGAATGTTTTTGGGATTTTAGGTAAGTGAATACTTGAAAAAACAAATGGTAGGAGGAGAAGATCAAAGCGAAGACATCAAAAAGATGATGGCAGATCACGACAAGTTGGTTGAAGAGATTTTCCAGCATGAAGACAAGGACAAGAATGGATTTATATCTCATAGTGAATTTTCAGGTCCCAAACATGATGAATTGTAAGTTGCGATAGCTTACTTCTGAGAATTTTAGTTACATTAAATTATTATCAGGGTTTGCTCCATATTGAAGAGCATTTTATGTATTATTCAGTTTTTGAAAGTTGTACATACTGTGTAGATTTAATCTCTCTTCCACTTACATTATAAAGATACTTAATTTTTTACAATTTTGTACTCAAAAAGAAATCGGTTATGTTCAAAATATAAAATATTTTTCTATACAAACAGTTTTACTGTATATTGTCAAAATATATTTGTATATTCGAATTTGAAATAAATATTTTCTTCCTAACTGTCTATCAATTCTATAAGCTTTCAGTTTCTTCACACAATAACTTAGTTGATAGGACTCACGTTGAAGGATGAGCCAACACTTAGTTTTTTTTTGAGAATAATTATAATTTTAACCACATTTGCAATCTACTATCGACTTTATGGGCAATTTGGTGGTGTGAAGGTAAGAAATCGGAATTTTCCTAACCTATCTCCTTATTTTTCTGCTATGTAACAAAAAAACTCTGCATGCTCTGATGTTCACATAAAATAGATAATATATTAGAATGGCTTATTAAATCTTGTGCACAATAATGATGCTTAATTATAGATTCTGATAGTTTGGAAAAACATTGGTGTGGAACTATATAAAAAACTAACTTTGATAATATCTTTATAGGTTGCGATACCTTAAATTTTTTGAAACTGATTTTGAAACAAGGACCACGAATACTCCAATTATTTTTTTTTAATTTATACTCATCTATACATTCATTTGTCTCATTTGCAATTTTCCAAATGTAAATGAGTATTTCAAATTCAAAATGAGTGCAATTTAATTGGAAATTTACATTTAGTTTAGTAAAATTGAATTTCATTTGTTGCTGTAGGAACCTACAAATGCGGAAAGTAGTTTTCGATCAAAGTGGATAGGTGGCGCCAGCCAAAAAAAAAGGATGATAATTATTCCCAATAGCTACCTACTCTGGTTCCTTTAAATTAGTTATTCTCTCTGTAGATGGCGCTTAGGAAGGTCTATTAGTTTCACAAAGGAAATATTTTTGAAAATGGGATAAAATTGCACCTGAAATGTTACTTTGATCTCTATTTTATCCCTTCTGTACAAAGCAACACATGTCCATAATTGCACAACTTACAATTCTCGAATATAAGGAGTATTAAACAGTCCATTAAATAATCGAATCACTTTTTCAATTTTCACGAAACATTTCATTACTAAAGGTATTCTATTTCAATTAGGAATTGAATAAGAATTCAACTGATCGACAGTCTCTTGTTGCAAACTAAAATATTTGATTTGTATTTCTTAGGTCAGCGAGCATCTGAAAAAACAGCTTATAGCAGTAGAAGGAGAGACGGATGAAGTTAAAGAGATGTTGAAAGAACACGACAAATTGGTCGAAGAAATTTTCCATCATGAGGACAAAGACAAAAATGGATTCATTTCCTTCACGGAATTTTCAGGCCCTAAACATGACGAACTTTAATGAATATTAGTAGTTTCTTTCACCATTGATTTGATCCTGAAACCGTCAATTAAATTTTTAGTGTTAATTTTATTATTTATGTTTTAATTACAGTCAGGGATTTGAATGTGAATTTTTATTTTAACAGACTCTCTTTCTATTTTATTGATCAAACTGTTTTTACTATACTTCCAATTATTATGAATGTTTTAAAATATTTCTGCTTGTTGAGAAAAATTACTAATTCACATCCTACTCTTTTATTTTAGCTAATTCACAGTTATGAAACTACGACTGAATATTTTGTAGTAATTAGTTAATATAAGATTATATACATGCAATGAAGTACTTCTTTTTATTCTACATGCTACTGCTGTTATATTTATATTATATATTTATAAGATATATTTGTAAAATAGGCATTAAATAAATTTTTGTATGGTTGAAGAGTATCTTTATTGAATCTTTTTCATTATTATTAAACAATGAATTAAAATTTTTGGTAATTCCTTATGTACCTATAACATAAATAATAATTTCCACCAAAGAAACTGAGCATTAATATATAACAGGTAAAAGAATTTACCTTTAATCATGTATCCTCGAAGAGAAATATTCATAGTGATTTTTTAATCAAAGCCTATGAGTTATTCAAAAATAGGAGGTAGTTGGAAAATAAAAAAAATATCTAATTTCTTGAGTAAAAATTTATCTATTGTCAATACATTCCTGTAGGGGGTGGGGGACCAAATACGCTACTCCATGAATGGGGGATTTCAATATTACCACTAGGAAGTTGCTTCAAAGAGGGAATATATTGTGATAACAAGGCAAGCATTGAAATTGAATCAGCTGTATTATTTCCCTCGGCAACATATTTTATTAAAACTGTACAGCGAGTCCTGTTTCGTAGAGCTTCATATAGTTGAGTGCAATAGCCCCCTCCTTGTACAATATATTTATCATTAACAGGTTGTTGAGGTTGAAATCCAATTTGTTCTAGAACCGAATCACTTCCCAAGCTGTCAATGTAAAATAGTTTTCCTTTATCTATTTTGTGTAGTTCATGATCAAAGGCACTAGCTAAACACACAACTCTATTGAACTTGTGTTTTATAATATCATTCTTCAAGTCTTGGATAAAGACTGATAACAACTTGTAGTGGAAAGATGTTCGGTTTTGCAGGGTGACAATTTTAAGGCTCCTATTGGCATATAATTCACATGCTGTACAAATATCATCAGATTTCTCATCAAAAGGATCTGGTGCAACTAATGGTATCACAGATTCATGCCAAATCAACCCAATTTTTTCAAATTTGTAGTTTGATATCAGGAGATCAATTGTTAATTGAGGTACATTTCCAACTGAAACACTTGGTATAATTAATGTGAAATCGCTCAAATCAACATCTTTATTCAATTTAATCATAGTCATTTTGAAAACGGTGACTAAACAACAAATAACAAGTTGTGGATAAATTAAAAATTTAAAGGTTGACACTTGACTCTGACAGCCCTATTTCCATAGAAGATAATACATCCACACGATTAAATTTTATTCGTTTTTTACGAATATGACTAGTTCTCATTCGTCCACTTTCAAAACTGTTAATTCTGCAAGTTTCAAACATCAACAGGACGAAAATAATATTAACAGATCCATATAATGTTTTCCACACAATTGGTAACAATGTTGCATCAGTGTCAATTTTTAGGTTGAAGGACGAAGGAGAGCTGTCAGATCTTGTGGTTGGTATTGGTAAAGATTTTATTGTTTATCCTTGTAACAGTATACCCTAAAAGGAGAAGGATTATCCATATTTGGAAGTATATGCTAAAAATTGGAACAGCTACCATCTGTCCAAAGTAGATTGCGAAAGGAAACTCATTCTTGAAAATACAACGTAAGTAAAAGTGTGTAGTTTTGATGACTCAGCTGGACACAGCGCTCTAGCTAATATAATACTCGTCTTTTATCAAATTCCGATAATAAACAAACCAGTGACTCATAAAAGACGTTGACACACCTTTATATTCTACTTTGAACTTCTGTATTCGATCAGTTTCTTTTGAATAATATTTCTATATATCAGAGGTGAGTTTTTCCAAAGGTGAAAATCACCGATTTTTCTCGCAGAATCAATATTGGACGAACTTGACTATCTTCTTGTTTGCAATAAGTGTAGTTCTTTGATAATTTTTGTTTCTGCTTTAGATGTCTGCGAGAAAATCTGTAAGCCGCCGTGGCACCACCAAGAAAAGGGCTCAGAGAGCCACTTCAAATGTTTTCGCTATGTTTGATCAGGCTCAAATCGCAGAATTCAAAGAAGCTTTCAACATGATTGACCAGAACCATGATGGTTTCATTGACAAAGAGGACCTTCATGATATGCTTGCTTCATTGGGTAAAAATCCTACTGATGATTATTTAGATGGTGAGTTAATCTCTCTTGTTTAATGTAATAACTTCAGCTGACATTTTTTCTCCTGAAGGTATGATGAACGAAGCCCCAGGTCCAATCAATTTCACAATGTTCCTTACACTTTTCGGTGAACGCCTGCAGGGTACCGACCCAGAAGATGTGATCAAGAATGCATTTGGCTGCTTTGATGAAGATAACACTGGTGTTGTCAATGAAGAAAGATTAAGGGAGCTCCTAACCTCAATGGGGGACCGTTTTACTGATGATGAAGTTGATGAGATGTACAGGGAGGCACCAATAAAAGGTAGTCTCTTTGACTATGTTGAATTCACTCGTATCTTAAAACATGGTGCCAAGGAGAAAGATGAACAATAGATTTTCAGTATTTTTAAGAAGCATTTGATTTTTCAAAAAATGTATCTTTTCTGAAATATCCTAGTTATGTATATAGGGTTAATTAATATATAAATTATAATTGGATTTTTATACAACAGAAACTTCATATAATTTTTGTCTGGAATATAAAATATATGCTTTTTATTGATGGTTTTTTTTATATTTTTTCTAGTGTTACAAACTAACTCACTATTCTTTATGTATTTCAAAATATCTTCATTCTGAATCAATACTTGTCATTTCTGTTAGATTCTTGAATATTAATTCTTTGGAAATACTTTTTCCCAACTGACCTTAAAAACCATACTTGCCTAGTTCTAGGTGCAAAAAAACAACAGGTATGAAAATTAAGGAAGGCACCAACGTAAAATCAGGAGCTTTTGAGCATTTATTGATTCAGTTAGGCTTTCAATTTTGAGATCATAACTGTACGATGGTATATGCAGCCTCCAACGCCTCAATTGGTAGATGATTGAACGAGAGATCAAAACAAAATTTTGAACTGGCAAACTTATGAAACTTCTAGTCGGATTTTGGCCAGTAATGAATTCAAATGTGGCAAACCTACAACCTACCCTGAATATTTCGAGTTTCTAGATGTTTTTGTTCCAGAGTACTTCATGTTTAGGGATGTGCAGATAGAATCGAATTTCTCATCAGTAAGTCGAGCCTTATTATTTGAGACCATTCAAAGTTCTAAAATTACACACATCATATTGAAAGAATAGAGTAATCTGTTGAGAGAACTAATTTTCTCAAGTATACTTTTTGGGACTTTGTTAAAAAAGTAAATTTTCATATCAATTTTCCAACACACAAGTTGTACATTAGATAAAGTGTTATTGAAAGGTAAAAAACATCAATCTTCAATAGAAACACATTATATATTTAGAGACAACATTCCAATCATTCAATTAACAATCACAACCTCAATATAAAATTCAAATAATTAACAATAAATTAATTAAGTACAAAAATTCGAAATTGGAATGTGACACTTCTCAAATAATGACTGATTAGTGATTATTATTTCTTCCATTGGTTATCGAAACCTGCTGCAGTATCAGAATCTGAATCTTGGTTGCCAAGCTGTATGTGCATTCCCCTAGACTGTTTTGGAGTAGTTGGGGTGCTATTTGAGATGCTACCTGAAGAATATTTCGACTTCTTTCTTCCTATATAACCCTTGGGAGCTTGCATGGTTTCCTGAAATATTATAAACAACATTTGAGAACTACTTCACATACTGTTCATATAATATTTCATACCTTCTTTTCCTTCGTGAAAAGTCTGCGATTATAATTTTACTTTGTAATGTTTATTATTTCATAATCTATGCTCCAAGAATTTAACACACCACAATTAAAGAACTAATTCTCGAAAGAAACAGTAAATCATCAAAGAGCCAGTGGTACTTAAGCAGGCACCCTTACAAAGTGAATTCAATAATTGAGAATGTTTTTTTTGAGTGCTTTGAGATATTTTAGTTTGTGAATCAACAATTTCAAGTTTAATGCAAAATTGCATGTTGCACTAGAACTGAAGATAATTCAGGAAATATATCCAAAAAATTACTCAATTCTACAAAACCGAGGAAAAACACGATTCCACAAAAATTAAACATTCATTACAATTCAAGTGGTGCGTTAATCTCTTGATGCAGTGTAGGACGAAAAACTAAATAATTTTTTTCATCCATTTTAGCAATGAAAGAAGTTATCGAACTTGATATATTACCTGAGTATTAACGTTATCAGCAGATCCCCATCCTTTGTGTAGTTTGTCGGTAGCGCCATCTAGCGAACTGACAGATCCTCCACCAACTCCCAGAAAATTACTGAATGCTTCGGTTGTTTTTTTGACTCTAACATTCAAGGATCCAATACGTAGAAATCCCAAATCCTTATCTATATGTAAACATAGAAAAATATTACACAATTGTTGTATCAATAAACAAATATAAAGATTTAATCTGAACTTACCAGACTGTTTTTTTCCTCGTTTTATTTCTGTAATGCAGACAATGCGTGTTAAATATAAGAAAAACTTATTCAGAAAACCTCAAACCAAAAAAAAAAAATAGCATGCAGAGTTACGAATCTATAGATATTCTACTTCTATGTACAAAAGTGAAAAAACGATTTTTAGTTGATGAGTAAAAAGCACTATCGACGCATTTAGTTGAAGGAAAAATGATCAGAATTCAGAGGTTACAATTCATGATAAAATCTCCTGTGTGAACATTTTATTGAAAAAACATAATATGAGAAGTAAACGATTAAAGAACTTGAAATAAGATAATGAATACATAAGATAAGAAACTACAAAACAAAATGAAATACATAAACAATAATAATACATATACATAAGAAATGGTAACTCGAAAAATTATAAAATAACATTATTAAGATGAAGTATAAAGTAAACAGTAACTAATAAATATTGGAATGGTCAACATTGATTAAGAATACAAAATGGCTATCATAACACCCTCAACTCACTCGTTGTTGGACGTTTTTTATAGTTTCTAAAAAGAGAAAAGCTGGAAAATAAAGAAAAACTCACAGTTAAACATTAGCTTTGCTGTTGTGAAACCCAACGTTAGTTAGTTAGTTTAAAAATAGCCTTTTCTACTGAGCAGACTGAGCTACTAAGGCAAAAGACTAGAATTTTTGTGAAGTACACTGATAAGAACTATAATATTGTTATTGATCAAATATTTGTTCTAAACTTCCATGTCTCATGCATCTACAAGACACATTTTCATGGTAATGACTTTTGTCATGTTGAAGATAATAACAGTTTTTGAAGTACATATGAAGAAGATAACATTGAATAGAAAATAAAGAAAGGTTAACATGCAAGAATATAATAAATAATAAGACTAGGTACCAAAGATATCTATTATTTAGTAAATGTTTAATTACTACTAATCATTTCAAGGTACTGTATTTGTTCAAAAATAATAATTTTCGGTGTTTTATGACGAAATTATTGATCACTAAGCTTTGTACTATTCTTCAGAAATCAAATAAAAAAAATTCCCATGATTAAAATAAAGACAAAGAAACAATACACTTAACACAGTTTGTTATGTAACCTTATCTAACATTACCCTAGAAACAACAATAAACAAGAAATAAAGAAAATAAAATTGAAGAAAATGAGAAAGATATTGTTGTGCGAATTATCGAGCTTTTTTCTACCTGGCAAACAAGTCATGCAAACTGGAGTTGATCAAAGAGGTATGTATATAAATATATATGAATAACGAGGGATATGTGAAATTTTTTGATTTTAAAATTATACATTGGACCTTATCAGAGAATCAGTTTAGTGTTTCCAACAGCAGATGTTATTTTGTCTGCCTATACAACTCAAAACCAATTTATATATATGGTGCAAACATAATTGATTCCGATTTCTACATCAAGAAATTTGAATATTAGAAAGTATCTATTATAAGAACTACATATCAACGTTTTTTTCATGAAAATACTATGTTTACATTTTAGCGAGACAACTGTGCATGTCATCTCAGAATGTCCAGCAGAACACAATTGGTTCTTCTAATTTAAGTATTACAGCAGAGCCTATAGTTAATTTTGAATAAAATTCAACTCAAACAAGAATGATTTAATAAAAGTCGACCTCTTTGACCAACCCCATCGAAGCCAAACTACCCTTCAACCACATTCACTCTACTTCTGTATCCTATAGTAGCCAGTGGTAACCTTTTGGGATACCTCCATGCTTGGCAAGGTGTTCCCTCTGGAATTGTGCAAGCCTCTTAACAGGGTGGCTTTTCGAGTAACCGGCCTGTTAACGACATGCATGGGATCACCCTTGTACTCACTTCTGACATTGCTCTTTGGACCTGTCTGCTCTTTGGTGAGGAGGTAGTACTCTGGTGTCCGTCCACTGAAGTCCCTCGCGTTGGAGTTGGCCTCTGAAAACCAATAATAAGTTAATATTTGCTACTTAGATACAATGTTATTAAAAAAATTGTAGGGATAGAATTAAGAGTGATTTCTACCTATTTGAACTTTTTCTTTGTAATGAAGAGTTATTTGCAACAAATATTATTTTCCAAACGGTATGTTTTAGAAAAAAAGTAATATGGAATACCACCCTAGAATCAGCTCACGATACAGTGTGTCCGAAAAAATATTTTTTTATTGACGGGGTCCAAGGGGCGGAGCCCCTTCGGCGAGCTTAGCGAGTCTATTTAATTTAAAGCTATGCTATTTATTCTATGCTATGCTATGCATTCTGTTCATTTTTGCTCCATGCTATATACAGTGTGCTAAATCAATATTTAAAAACAAATATTTCAACTTACTATATACTTCAATTAGTAGTTTGAAGATGTCCTTGTGTCCAAATTGGGCAGCAATATGAAGAGGAGTATATCCCTAAAAAATATCGTGGTCAATAAAATTAACTTGTATAGAAGTAAAACATGTGAATCGATGAATGATTAGTGCCTACTTATTCATAGCCATTTTATTCAATATGTTTTATTTTATTCTGGAAAATTATACATATCTGATTAGGAAGAAGCATGAAATAATAGATGCATTAAATAATATAATCTGATCACTGTATTAATAATTGTATTGAAATTTTTGAAAGAATGAAATGAAACACAGCCTATTATTTTTCATTTGAAAGATCTACTAATTGAAACAATGATTTTGTTGAGCTCGATCCCCAAACAGATCACGCTATCATTTTGTCACAATTACAGTAATTTTTGAATCAGCAGATAATTGCAAATGCAACGGTTTGTCTTCAAATGGACAAAGAAAAACATCGAGAACACCGATTTAAGGTGGAATTATATTGGATTGGTGTGTCGGGGTGCGCTGACGCATTTCGAGAAAATACAGCGTGGATCGAAGTGCAGACTCCACGAATTTTAACGAGGATTATGGTGAGACCTCTCTCGGCCATTGGGCTGTTTCATCATTATGGCAATTCAGCGTTCCCTGCCCTATACACCTCTCCATAGAGGAGCGTGTCACCTCAAGGAGCATTAATAGTAAAATTCTAGCCATGTAAGATGTATGTTACCGATATTCTTGCTTCTGACGCGTCTAAAACGCCAGAGCAACGCCAACTGACTTAACAGCAAACTGATCGCGCGAATGCCGGACATGTCATCTTCCGGGCGGTCATCGATAAAAACGGATAAGGCATGTCCGACTCCGTGCAGCCGTACATTTGTCAGGACCGCATAACCGGGGCGCGTATTTGCATACTGTACTTTTGTATAGATCCTACGTGGTTCTGCACTATAGTACAGAAAGGCCGTAAGGTTGCGGATATCTATAAGCTTCCTGTATTTATGCACAGAACCGCAGAACCGAATATAACGTACTTGTTTCAATAAGTTCCAGGCCCAACCAGTGAATATACAATTTTTTTTTTAAATACGACACTATTCGTCAACATAGATACCTTCAAGAGAGATGCATGTACTTTAATGCTCTTCTAAATTTTCAATATTTTTTCTGTAGAAAGATTCGTCTTTCCTTCAGAAAACGGCTTCAATCTCGGCAATCACTTATTCATTACAGCCAAATTACATTTGCTGGAGCATTGTTTTGAAGTCAGCAAAAAGCCAGTAATCACTTGGAGACCAGATATGGAGAATGAGCTCTTTGGTCAAACAGTGGAAGCGCCATCTTAACAATTCCTAAACGTTTTTGAATCGTGTATCTTTCCATTATATGGCATAACCTTCTGAACACAAACGAACACACAAAAATAATACAGTTTTGCCCTAATAATAATTTGAAATTGTATCATTCCTAATGGAAAAGCCTATATATGACAAGTTATATAAAAAATATAAAAACCTTCTATTCTTCTGAAACAACTTTTTTCCACAATTTAAATGTGGCAATGGTTGAAAAGTTGTAGTACGGATATCACCAATTTCGACCATCCTGTATATTACAGAAGTACGGAATGCCGATACGCAACCGGGGCTTATTAGTGTCATCGCGGGCCCGCCCGACGAGGAAAAAAGTTAGTGGATGTTTGTCGCTTGTAAGCACGTTTTTACGCCCGACTATCGCGTAATCCGACCGCGTTGAGCCAGGTCCCGAGGATTTCGGAGGGATTAGGCCGGTCGACGTGTGCGTTCTCGGGTCTCAGGCCGAGACGGAGTCGGGGTCGGTTTGACGCGTTTCGAAAATAGGCGTGGGTTGATGTTTAGGAAGGTTTTTCGATCTAATGAGGTGGTCTTAAGGTCGAGATGTAACGATTTGAAATCTGGATTAAATGTAAAGAGTTTTCCAATGAGAAAATCACATTTTGAATAGCTCGTTATTCGGGCCAAGGCCGTAGCCAGAAAAATAAATTGGCGGGGTTAGGTTTGATGGAATAGTAGAAAAACCTAAAATTGTTTTGATGAAAGACAGAAAAGATTGCTCATTATCTATCAAATATGTGGTATTATTAAAAAATAGAGTAATTAACATACACTGCGCAAAAGATTTAACGCACATTATGGAAATCTCAAATTTATTCTACAACTGAAGGTGTTCTGAATGATAATTATTTTTATCAGAATTATAAATTATGCATGCATATATTATCCACTTTCAACGTTTTTCTTCGATATAGATGTTTTTTCCCAGCAGGAATAGAAAAAGATGAGATTAACAGATTTTGAATGTATTGGCTCCATTCTGAAATCAGTTCTCGATCAATTCTAGTGATCAATAGTTTTTCTTTCGTTTGATTTTCTACACTCGATCGCTATGCAACGCGAAACACGCAATTTGACCCAAGAGGAATGTGCCCAAGCGGTAGTTTTGCGAGAAGAAGGGTGGACATACACAAGAATTGCAGAAAGGTTTGGAGTTTCCCATACAAGTGTGTCCAGAATGTTGCAGCAATTCAGGGAGACAGGTATGAATGTTCGAAGACCAGGACAGGGTAGACCACGGGTAACAACTGCCATTCAAGAACGTTACTTGAGAGTTTCTTCGTTGAGACAATGGTTTGCAACCGCTCGCCTCCTTCAAAATCAGCTTGAGCAAACTCATGGGGTGCAAATTAGCACTCAGACAATAAGAAATCGCCTCAGAGAATATGATTTAAGGCCTTGTGTTGCAGCAAGAGGCCCAGCTCTTACCCCAACCCATCGAAGGGCGCGTTTGGATTTTGCGAGAGAGCATATACATTGGGAAGAGGCTGATTGGGAAAGTGTTCTCTTCACAGATGAGTGTAGATTCTGCCTCTACAATTGTGATCGACTTTCCCTTGTATACAGACGTCCACATGAAAGATATGCTCAGTGCACTCTTTCCAATGGATATGCTCTCTCGCAAAATCCAAACGCGCCCTTCGTGGTTTTTCGCGAATTATTTAAACTTTGGTACCCATTCATTTTCCCTCTGGGAATCCTGCGATGATCAAACTAGATGGCAAATAAGTACGATTACTTTCACGAAATTATAGTTTTACCTATTTTGTGATGATTTTTGGTAAATTTTTTTCACGAATATTTTAAAAATATATCAATGATTTGTACAAAGGACATTCATCTTTTTTTTTCGAAAAACGAAAAGTTAACCAATTTTTCCTTATTTTCCATTCGCAATGAAAATATTTACTTTCAAGATCTGAACCTATCCTGAAAATTTAGAGTTGAGATATAAAAATTTTCATTCCAATACCACCTTTTTTGAATAATCTGTCAAAGCATCGATTCAAGTAATTAAAATCTCAACCGAAGATCCCCCAACGGAAGAGGAAGCATGACTCACGTGGTATATCCGGCAGTACCCTTTTTTCCCGAAAACCCCCGGCTTCTCGAAATTCATCGAATTTTTCTACAGTCGCTTAGGTGCGAAGGGATAATTCCTCCTCCTCTATTCAGTCCTCGTCTGGTTAAATCCGGTAGCTGACGCCGATGAGGAATGTCTTGTCGTCTATGGAAGGGCCACCGAGTTGCATAATTCAAAAAAAAAAAAAGAAGAGAAGGCGACTGTCGCCTCTGTTTGAGACCACCTAGCACATGCCTTGCATAACGCTGGTCTATTTCGGACCGCACGTTGAATAGGTAAAAAAAACCGGAGACATTGTTTATGGGTAGAAAGGTGTTCTGCTGCGTTGGGGAAGGTGGTCGAAGGCTATCAGATACGGAAATGTAGGAATTAATACGTTGACAGATAAGATATTGAAGGTGGTAATGGTATAAAAATGTTCATATTTTATTATCGAAGGTTTGGTGATGTAAGGCTTAGAATTCTATGGAATGATATACGATCACAACTTGAATATCAAATCCTAATCTATGTAGATCGCTTGAACAAATTGTTAGAAGGTATCTGAATACACTGATTTACGATATTAAGACAGACATAAATGCTCGTAATTTCTAACAGTGTATGACACTTTGTTAATTGTGTTTGTGTCACCATTAGCCACAAACAATGCTTTTAAAAATCTTTTTATGAGAGTTTATTCAAGTGAAAAATCTCGATGACTTGGCGCTCTTGAGGCCAAATAACACTTTCCTCGATATATCCCAGCCTAACCAGTAAAAAAACACATTTTTTCTCAAAAATTCCACATTATTCGTCATCAAGCCAAGTAGTTTGACATTTTAACACAACTACTTGACTTGAAAATCAAGCTCGTGAAAAATTACATACTGGAGCTTGTTTTGATTTTAGATATTTATTGCTTGACTTGATATCAAGCTACTTGTTATTACTTGAGCTTGATATGCACGCGTCGCACGGGATATTATATATCTGCAATCTCCTGCGCGCTTAGACTAAATAAGGGGATTTCTCGAACGCCGAGAAACTGAAGCATTCGCCAGTGTGACTTTATTAGTAATTTTCTCACATTTCTGTGAAATTTATTGGTAGATTTTGGTAGTTTCAGAAATATCTTTCCAAACTTGGCCAAAATGGCCAAGTATATTTTATCAAAGCCAGCATCTTCAGCTCCTGTTGAAAGACAATTTTCCAGAGCTGCTCTTACAGTTACAAAATACTTGCAATAGGTTAGACGACAAATCTATAGGATGCCTCATGTGTCTTAGATCTTGAATGGAAAATTATAAAATCAAACACAGCCTGGAGGTTGCTCAATATTAAGAAACTATATGTTTTTATTATTTTTTCTTTTGTTAAGATTTATAGTGATTTAATTTATGTTTCTATTTCAATAAAGTTGATATTCTCAGATCTTTTATACAATAAGTTTGATAAATAAAAGTGTTTTCTGCAAAGTTCCTTCTCATTTCATCATTTTTTCATTGATGTCACACTACACAATAAAACTACTAAAAATCAAGTAGCTTGATATGATTCAAGCACTTGATAAGTAAATACTTGACTTGAGATAGAAAAACTACTACTTGATTTGAGCTTGACTTGAATTCAAGTCGAGCTCAAGCCAAGTAAATTGAAAATCAAGCCAAGCCGTGAATCCCTAGTCATCACAATCACTTTCAAGAGTAATAAAGGTATTCCAACGCTCCTTCGAATTTTCAATACCTCTTAGTCATTGTCTTAAGAAATAGGCATCAACATCGGTAGTTTCTTCTGTATTAGAACTAACTTTCTTTCTCTGGAGCATTCTTTTGAGGTCTGCAAAAAGCAAGTAATCACTGGGATCAGATCTGGAGAATAAACTGGGTGGTCAAGCATTTGGAAGCTCCATTTATATTCCGTAACAATCTTTTTGATTTCTTTTACGTTTGTTGTATATTTGACTTCTCAAAGTTTATTTGTACAATTTTTCTATATCCGTCACTGATATATGTATTTTGCAACCCTAATAAAGAACTAAAATAAGTTCGAAACGTTGGTATTTCAATAACGATTTTTGTCCTTTTTTTCCAATAAAACATCATCAGTCCTAGAATCAAGATATTGCTAATTTGTTGACTACTAAGAAGGACGAGATTATCATATCAATTTAACATTAACTCTATGTTTTGAAATTCTGAACACGCATCTTTTGAAACTTGACAGTAATGAGAAAAAAGTGATATGCGACTGGCGGCGCCATCTGTGCTTCAGTTCCGCGACTTATTGATTGAGGTGCATCAATAATGAATGGTTGAAACATCTCAATCGACGGTCTTTCAAGTCCGAACCGATTTTTCACACCTTGCCCCCCTATTAACCCCCTCCCTGTCCTTATTCCCTATCGTCGATTACCTTATACGCGTCGTAAATTCATCAAATATAGATGTACACCGAAGTGTTAATTACTGGCATTATCGATTCCTCATTCCGAGCCCGATATCTGGAGCGAACTGACCCGCGGCCGGCCGTCTGTCATAATTGACGTCCCCCCTAGATACCGGAGCCTCGTAATTGCCCCCTTCGCGCGCACATTTCGAAGGAGGCAGCTGCCCGGCTGACAACGGCAGCGCGTTTTGCGTCCAGATGAAAGACGATAGGGCTTATACAGGGCGACGTTGATGCCTCGGCCGATTGATGAATTTCGATTAGGGGGGACGTGGATAGACTGTCGATTTGACTTATCGCTGAGACTTCGCGTAAACGCCCAAAGGGTTATGTTTTGCATGCTTGTTCGGCTAAGGTGAAGGGGTTTTCTCGAATTGAAAATCGTAATTTTGTTGGATTTATGAGATATGTATGTGTTTAATGAAATTACTGACTAAGGATTTTCAATAGGAATGATTCAATTTAAAACGATTAAAATGGCAACACTGTCTTTAATTTTTTGCCATCTAATCATGGAAAGATACACGCTCCAAAGACGCTCATTTGTGAATGCTGAGAGAAATTCGAGAATTCGTTTTGAA
Organism: Harmonia axyridis; assembly: GCF_914767665.1. Lineage (NCBI taxonomy): Eukaryota > Metazoa > Arthropoda > Insecta > Coleoptera > Coccinellidae > Harmonia > Harmonia axyridis. The sequence goes on from NC_059502.1 coordinate 8,967,262, forward strand.
AGTAAATTTTCTATACACAATACGAGAGTATTGTGTAAGTACTACTTGATATTGATCTCGAATTCTTTATCAATGGGTTAAATTAAATCATTTAGCATCAATCTCGGCTCGAAAGCTAGAGGAAAAAAGCCAGGAAAAAATGAGAAAATAGAAACAAACAGTCTCATCAATTGTGCGCTTGATTGCAATTTATTTCCATTGACTTTTGTATCAGCTAAAAACCTCATTTTAAAAAGTGCAACATGGGACACCTATTGAGAATTAATGAAATTTCACCGGTATTTTTTTTGCACTTCTATTGTCGAGTTAGATTTCTTTTTATCTACTATGAGTTAATATATCTATTAATAGGTCCCAGGTCTGGCGGAAAAATACCACTTTTTTTTAGTTAGAAGAAATTTGTTTAATTTGAGAATGGTTTTCATCGATTTGTAAGAAGAAGCGTTCTCAATAGACAAATCTCGATTTTACACATTTTTTGATCAACAACAAATGAAGCGTCACTTAACCTTCAAAATCTCGTTCCAAACTGAACTGGCATTTTTCGAAGCATAGTACTAAAAAAAAGTGGTAAGGCACTTGTGCGCCAGGTCTGTGACTTATTAACTGACGTGTAACCTATGCAACTAAATAAGCGTATAATAGAATAGTAAACAATGTATATAAATTAAAAAAAAAAATAATTATCGAATACTCACCCCATTCTGCATCCAACACCAGACCATGAACCGGAAACAAAAAAAAACACATTAGCATAATAAAAACGTAAAAACGAATACCTAACAATCACACCCACGGATCAATTAGAAAAAAACCCAAAAGATACCCGACCCGATACCGATAGACAAAAAAAAAGATAAACTGGTTAATAAACGCCCCCTTAATACATGTAAACATAATAACAACGAGAAGGGCATAGGGTAAGTTTAGAGGCTCGTAAACCTCGGAAAGAGGATGGACAGGTGTCTCTGGATAAATGCTAGAGTATCGGTCTATGATTAGCAGGAGTATCATTATAGATGTTCGAACTCTATCGATTGAAAACTGATATGGAAGTGTCCAAGGCAATCAATATAATTAGGTAAGAAATTTTTATTGTAATAAAGTCAAAAGGAATGTGTTGTGGGCAGTTTTCTATCTAGATCCGGAAAAGTAGTCACGCTCCAAAATGACAATAAAAGGTGTATATAGCAAGGACCATACCGACGATTCTATCAGAGGTCCCAGAAGGAACACCTTAAAATGGGCTGAGAACACCTAGCTAAAACATCACATTTGGTAATTATCAATTTTTCATTGTCAAAGGAAGAGAAGAGATGATAATCTTCTAAACAGACAACATGCAAGTGTAACTCAACCTTAAGAAGGAACACCACCACGTGGCTGCTCAGTTCAAAACGAAATTAGAGATATTTCTTCTTAAAAATCACTGATTTTTATGGGGTTTTCACATGATAATCTACATGGAAGAAAGTATATATTTTTGATTTTCGAATGAAAAATTTAAAAAAATTTGGAAAATTTTCATTTTTCGCAAAAAACTTGATGTTATATACCAAAAAAATGTACAAAAGAGGTAAAACTCATCGTACAGTGCTGCCCTCTACTTATTTGCGAAAACCACGTGGTGGTAATCCCTCTCAAGCTAGCGACGCAACATAACCCCTCAACAGCGATCACTAATCAGTGAATACGGATGTAAACACAATAACAACGCGAAAGGGGGCATGAGGGAAATTCATGGGCTCGTAAACCTCGGAAGGAGGAAGAGGACAGGTGCGTCTCCGGCGGGGTAAACGACGGGCTATCGTAGCCGGGGACGGCCCGTAATCAGACTCGATTAGCCGGGGTATCATTACGGGCCTCCGAACGTGTAATTTCGGTATCGGACGTAATCGACGGGGTAGATTGAAACCGACGGTACGCGGTCATTATCGCCCGAACTGTGAATTGATCTCGCAGATGGACGTACGCAGGAAATTACGGGTTAAGCGAGCGCCTCTCCGCCATCTAGATACCTGTGTATGGAGGAGAAAGTACTGCCGGGAAGGGTTGCTACGCCGATGAATTATTTATGTGTAAACAATCAGGTTATTAATTAAGAGACATAAAACTGTATAAACACGCACATATACCGGTTTTTATATTTCTAGAAATGCCAACCTTAATATCTAAACATCAAAAGCGACGGACGCTACGATCCTGAAGTATGAGATTTTTAGTTTAAACTGTAGCATGCTACATTGCAAATTAAATGAATTCAAACGAACAAGAAAGTTGATGTGTACCAGATACAGTGAAATTGTCATATCATTTCTTTTGCTGGATTCCTTGAATGAATTTTGGCGCCCAACGTGGGGCAGCTAAGGTCTTTCTGGCCATTCGATCACTAGATCTCTCAGTTTTCCTGGTGGAGGTGACTGGCACGAAGATACGCATTGGAGTACGCCCAGATTTTCATCAACTTTCTTGTTCAGTTGAATTGAACATAATTTGCAATGTAGCATGCTACAAAACTTACTCAGAACGTCTTAACATTCGTTTAATATTTCGATCGCAGTGACTTCCCCGTGAACATTTTCGTGCAATATTTTTTCATAATCTAAAACATGTATTAAAGAACAAAACATACTACAATCGATGCAATGCAACGCTGTTGTGTGCATAAATGTAAAGGCCTAGTCGACGCGTCAATTCACTTTTGTGGGTACACCAGTTCGCCTCGCGGTTCACAGTGAAAATAATAATTTTATAGATTATTCAAATCATTACTACTACACAATACAAAAGATGTACAGTAATATTTATTGAGAAATCCTTTAATTTGTCGAAGATTACGAATACGATAATGAAAGACTTAGTACTGATACCTACCGTTTTGGCATTAACATCTACTTTGTAAGTCCCTGCAAATACTTTGATTATTTCGGCATTTCCATGTTTAGCACCCCAATGTAAGACGGTCTGAAAAAAATAAAAAGTCAATATTTTGAAATTTTATATTAAAATCACTAAATATTTAACGGATTGAGGAGAAAGAGAAGAAGAAGAAGTGCTGATCATGTAGGCATATTGGATAGATTTGATGCTGTACATAGAGTACCAAACATAGATAGAGGGAGTATACGCAATGTCCCCAACATGGTTAGATTACGTTGTCGGATTGTGATATATTTTCAAATCCACAATTTTACTATCTCATTATAAATGTATATTATATTGAATGAAATATATTTATTTGAGTGATTGATTAAATATGCAAATTTGAATATTAAGAATCAGATATTTTTGCTAATTGTGTAATTTATAATAAGCAGAATATTTATTATTTTCTGTATCTACCTGCTGAAAGAAAGGTTTGGCAACTTTTGCTTTCCTGGTGTCATCGATTGTTTCACGTCGTTTGGCGCGCTTGAATTTTTTTTGTGAATTTCTGATATATTTAGATATTTATTTCAATATATTTTGAGTTGATATGAAACGTTGATTTTCTATGGGATATAAGAAGTACGTTCTTTGTGGAGAAACTGAGCGAATTGAGTGAAATATTGTATCACTGATATGTTTTCATCTCCACGCGCTTCATGTCAAATTTGATAGTTCATGTTGGGGACAAAATTTGCTTACTGAAAATGACATATGCTCCCTCTATCTATGTTTATGTATTACTCTGAGGTGCTGAAACACCAAGACAACTAGACTTATGTGTTTTTGGTTCCACGTAGGAATAATTGTATGCTTCGAACACCTTTGCATCTTAAATGTAATTTGTTCAATATTTCTTGTGAGTCATGTGATATTACCCATGATACATTTACAACAATCAAACGGAGTCTGAACAGTAAAACGTTATGATAGGTTTTTTGTCTTTTTTTTTGAAAATTTTTCGGTGATTGGTTTTTTTCAAACTTTAGAAAGAGTAAAACTGATCATTAAACCTCCATTCATCCGTGGATTCCTGAAAAGCTGCGCGTCCGTTAGAGAAAACTCCCGGTTCTATAAAGCACGCAGCGCGCCTGTCGCAGCAGGGGCGCAGACAGTTCCACCTGTGTACGTTCCAGACGTACGAGGATATCGGGAAATGAATTACATTCGTACAACACTGTTCCGTCTTGCTCCCTCTTATCAGATACAACCGATACAAGACGTATCCCCGGAGATCTTTAGCCCACGTCGCGTATTCCGAATTCCCGCGTTCGAGCAGGCGTCCCGTGGCGCCCGCGCACTAGAAAAATGCATTTCAGATTATCCTGAACGTCTTTGGTTAAGTATATGTCTGTCTGTGTGTCCGCACATCCTTTAAATAGTCTCAACTATTTAATGAAATAAGGAAACGTTGGATAGTGCAGGCTGTAAGTGTGACCAATGTGACCATCCGCACTTCGCCATTGAATTGATTAGTTTAATCATTTAAAATACAATATGTAGAGGAAATGAAAATTCGCTATTGAAGAGAATAAATAAACAATAATACTTACATACTGCACAGGTAGGTTTTCCAAAAACAGCAGAAAATATGAAATAAAAAAAAAATAATGTTAGTCTTTTGGTCAGAAAAGAAATGAATATAATAGAAAATTCTCATACTTCCACACAGATAACAATAATTTAATCTGTTAACTGAACCATATTAAGCGTTACACCCAACCTCAATATGTAATTCTTGATTTGGTTTTTTTGAAAATAATCACTATAGATGTAGTTTTTCTTTCATTAAACTACTTTGGAAATTCGGAAGGTATACCTTCTTACTGCGATGGCATTGGTTACCAGGGCTATCGAATATACTTCCGCCTCATATTCGTAGACAAGTTTCAGTCAAGTAATCTTGGGAAAAATTTCATTTCTACCCGATCTTATTTCCAATTGTATCTTACCTCCCATATACTAACACTGCCAGATTAAAGTCGCGCAAACCTTTATCAATACCTTCCTGCAATCTAAAGAAAGTGACAAGGAAATTTGGCGTTCGGAATGGAGTATTTGTAATGTCTTCAACAGAAGTGTAATCGTTGATCCTTCAGAGAAAGTTCTAGGTTTCAATCTTCCTAGGAGAATTTGGTGAATTTTGAATCGACTTAGGACTGGTCATGGTCGTTGTAATAGTATGCTCTTCATTCAATGGCATTCTATTAATAGTCCACTATGTGAGTGTGGTGTAGAAGAAACCATAGACCACTTGGTGAATGCTTGTCCAATTTATAAATTTCATGGTGGTTTCCAAGCTATCCATTCTGTTTCAGATTCTTTTTTAGAATGGGTCGCCAACTTGGAATCAATATAATGGAAACTAACATTTATTACTCCTTTCTGGTTATTTTCTTTTTTGTTTTTAGATTTAACCACAAAATCGTCAACCGTTGGTGAAGAGAAAGAATGATAAGATTTTGTTTGGATGAAGATAAAAATAAATACACAAACCAGACACTGCACCTATACGGGGAGACAGGGTTTTTGCTGGAGGTTTTATCTGTGCTTTTGTATCATACGTTGAAATGTATGATGCCCCGTTTACAGTAGGTTAGGTGTACCGCAGGGGAACATTCTGGGTCCTCTGCTTTTTACAGTTTATGTCAATGATTTAAATACAGTGTTGAAGAAGTCATTTGTTAATTTGTTTGCTGATGATACAGTTTTATGTGTGGCAGGAAGGAACTTTTTGGAGGTGACGGAAATAATTAATTCTGAAATGAACCTACTCTATGACTGGCTGTGTAAGAATAGATTGAAACTGAATACTTTCAAAACAAAATGTATGGTTTTAGGTTCAAAATCGGATTGTAAAAAATTTTCTGAATCAAATTTGAGAGTATGTATTAATGAAGTGAATATAGATTATGTCTCAGAGATTAAATATCTGGGTGTTGTATTGCATCCGTAATTGAGTTTTTCTCTGCAAATTGACTATATGTGCTGGAAATTAGGGACGAAAAATTCATTTGTTGCTTGTTTTTCTGCCTTTTCGTCGGAGTGGACCAGGAGACAGGTCTTCAATACAATCATTATGCCCCATTTTAATTATTGTTCTGCACTGCTGATATCATGTACACAATAAGGAGATATAAGTAGACTTCAAGTTCAACAGAATAAATCCATGAGAATAATCCTTAGATGTAGTAAGCACACACCTGTAGTAGTCATGCATAATAAATCGAACTGGTTACCTGTGGAAAAAATATCAAGAAGGCCAATCTAACCCTAATTTACAAGATAGAGCATGATCTTGTACCACGATATCTGAAAGACTTCTTAGAAAGAAGAGGAAATTTTTATGACTACAATATTAGGTCAGCAAAAAACTTCAATATCTGCACAGTGAGAAAAACTTCTTTACAGAAGTCCTTGTTCTATGAGGGTGTTCGTTTTTATAATGGTCTCCCAGAGGAAATTAAGACGGCACCATCTTTGGGTGCATTCTGCGGAAGATTGAATGGCCACTTCAGAGGAATGTGAATGATTAGATTATTGTTGTGTTGGTTTTCTTTTTTTTTGTACTAGCCGGGTGCTAAATAAATGTTATTATTATTATTATTCTGCTAAAGCTGAGATTACATCTACACATGCTTTGTTGTTTGAAGTTGATAATTTTTTGCATGGCTCTATCTCTAAAGAATATATGTATATATTGACCCGAATCACCGATCGCACTGCCCCGGGGCGATCGCGGGCGACCGGGGAGGGTGTCGCTGCTCACGCGTCATTTGCATAATGACGATGATAACCTATTAACGGCCGTCCGTCGTGCTCAGCTGCCGCATATATATATATCGGGCCCGGTCGGCAATTAGCTCTTCGATCTGCCGCAGATACAGCAGAGACGGGAGAGCGAGACCCGTGGTCCGGTTTTTCCTCAATTAGCGCAGTATTTGGATACTGCGATGACTGACGTCTCTCCCCGGTCCACCTGGGGCCGCCGGAGAGGCGTTCACCTGCCTGCTAGGTGCACGACACTTAGAAAATCGTGATGGTATTATGATTAATTTTTTTTTTATTTTTTTTTTAGTTGAATAGAAGGGTTGGTTGGATCCGGGTGGTTTCCTAGAGCTACAGGCGTCGGTGGATGTCCTTCGTTTGTTATAGCGAGGTTAACTTATCCCGACTAGACAGGAAACGTAGATGCTGATTTTAAAAATGTTGACCTATCCCTTTCTTTTGATGATGTTGAAAATATGGATAGATATTTTTTCAATTCGATCCCTGATCTGACTCGTGAAAACCATAGCATATCTTCTCAAATTTGACATTGAGAATTGAGGTTTGAAAAATCCATTAAAAGTGACGCGACTGATCCATCAACAACAACGGTTAAAAGGTGATATGTTGACTTTAACGTGGTGAAAGAACCATTGACAATACTCAACGCTCTGGTCGCCATAATTCGGTAGAAATGGATTTGGAGCCTCGTAAATTGAAATTGCTTGACATGGCGGCGGATTTGAAGGTACAGCTCAGCAGTGCAATTTGGTTCAAGAGGAAGACTCTTCACCATCAAGACACCGGATGGAATCAGCGGCAAAAGAAGTCAGAGCAACAAAGTTGTGACGATCTAAACAAAACTTGGTCAATCTGAGACTCGAGATCAGTAAGACATGATCCTCAAATCGTGAAATAGAGGACACGATTCGAGAATGTGATCGTTCAACTGAAGACGACCACAGAGCCAGAGTTCATCATCGACAAGATCCCAACCTGCTCAAATTGCCATATAAAAAAAGATTTCAGAAGGTAGTGGATCCACCATTTCGCGTGAACATTTGAGAAATCTTGGCAATAGATGGGTGCTGCACTCGCACCTCTGATTATAAGCAACAATGCATCGTCGATTAAGAATAATGGGGTTGGAATAAACAGGATGAAACATGGATTCATCAATACACTACTAAGTCAGAGAGAGTGACAGCTGAGTGGAAAGGAGTCAGTTGAGTTAAACAAAGCGAACAGAAGCCCAAATATCATTTGGCAAGATTCTGGCAGTCAAATCTAACGAATTGAGCTTCCAACTGCTTGACCAACCAGCTTATCTTTCAGATCTTGCTCCTGGCTTTATCGGATTCCAAAAGAAGGCTCAAGGAAAAGAAATTTGGTTCTAATGTAGTAGTGATTACAAATGTTGAAGTCCAATTTGAAAGCAAAGACGAATCATTCTACAGAAAATGTATTGATAAGTCAGAGGAGCGTTGGAGTAGATATATCAATCTTAAAGGTGACTTTATTGACGAAAAATGTCTTTTTACCGATGACCGCCAGGGACTTATTGAGTGCAGTGTTAGTATAAATCCACCCATTCAGTCAGGACTTAGAGCAAATAAGAAAACCACATTTGCAAAACAGCACTTATGCACATTACAAACTATATAATTATCATTATCAGGGTAAATCAACCTTGTAGACTTGTTTGGATTACTCTGAATCTTAATCACAATATCTTCATGGATGTTTCGAACCATATTGGCTACTCTGCCAACGCTTTAGGTTAGGGCTCCTCCATTCTCATCTTGCGTAGCAGATTCAAGCGGTTCTTCAAGACGCTCAGTTGTCAACGTTATTATTGAGATATATGAAGGTGTACCTCAAGGTTCCATTTTGGGACCCATCTTTTTATCTTGTATCCTTCTTGAAGGTGCCTTTGTTGACAAATAAAGTCGAATTTTTATAAAGAGGTGTGTTTCAAGTGTTTAGGATCGTGTCTCATTGTCTTATCTACCTATATACAGCTATGTGGACTTTGCGAGTGCAACTGGCGCATGAATTAACGGGCGCATCTAACTTCACTTCCTCCATTTTTTTAATTTAATACACACCCTCGCTTCTCCCAGCGAAGTACTAACCTAAAATATTAAAACCACACAACAGTGACGCCATCTCGCGGCGAGAACCGATACTTCTCATTAGCTAGGTTGGCGACAACGGACAGAGACGTCGTCCGTCAGCTCGGCATTCGAAAAAATGCCGCGCATCAATGTTGTACCGCGTCGCAGGCGCCTCTGCAATAATTTCATCTGGGGCCCCGAGGGGCGGTAATAAACGATTTCGGTTTTTGTCCCCGTGGGGCACCCGCAGCGGAATCCGCACAAGACGCGAGGACGGGGCAGATGAAATATGCATACGTTAAACTTTCAACGGCCTGGCGCGAGTTATGACGTATGCGAGTTATACGTATGCGGGGCCGTAAACAATTTTTCGAATAAGGGGGCCGGAGATCGATGGACCGGAGATCGGGAGATAGCGGACACGAAGATTGTCATTTGTAAATTTGTTTGGTCGTTTATTCGGTCGATCCACTGGCGGCGCAAAAAGTTGCGAACTCTTCAGGAAACAAACATGTAGATTGACGAACCTAAACAGTTCATTAGCTAAAAGATCAATGAGAAAAGCACTGACGTGAAGTCGAGAGCTTTTGAGCATTATTTCATTCATGCGCCCTAGGAGACCATAGAACTGTATATAGGTATACATGTGGTCTCTAACGGTAGCAATTTAGGATAAATATTCATGTTGCGCCCTCAAGATTCAAACTTGTTGATATATCCAATAAAAAGTATGGGTCCCAGAATGGAACCCTGCGGTACACCTTCACATATCTCGGTAAAGGTTGACATCTTACCGCCATTGAAAAATCGCCTGAAAATGCTGCACCAGATAAGAGTGGAGGCTTATCATGTCATCAAACAAACCAATATGGATCGAAATAGCCATGAACATCTTGTGATTGAGACTAATGTTAAGTCTATTCCAAAAGCTTCATCAGGGTCAACTTACCCTGATCAAATACCTGTACTCAAACGTTCCTCTTACTTTGCTATACCTTTTCTGTAGAAATATTCGCCTTGTCCTTCCAAATAGGCTTCTACGTCGGCAATCACATCTTCATTAGAGCCAAATTTCTCTCCCAGGACCTTTTTTTTAGGTCTGTAATGAGCCCGTAATCACTTAGGAGCAGACCTGGAGAATATGCTACATGGAGCAGTTGGAAGGACAATTCGTTCAATTTGAGCATGATTTTCATAGAATTGTGACTGGATCATTGTCTTGGTGAAAGAAATTTTTTTTTGTATTTATACATACACCTAGAACTGATATAGCCTTTCACTCAGCTGTCGCTCTCTTTGACTCAGGAGTATAGTAATGAATCCATGTTGTGTTCGTCAGTCAAAGCATGTTCGTCAAGAGAATATTTGTTTGAATCAATTGGCAACAGTGCTCGTATTCCTGGAAAAGATTACGAATGCTGTTTTTGTAATCTCCCTGTAAAATTTTCCCTATTGGAAAAGTTTCTTATCAACGCCAAGCTTTGGAAAGCGGATCAATAAATGTTTCTTCAGCTCTTCTAAACATTTGTCTTATTTTTGTTTTGTGTATTGGTTCAATGCTATACCATTGAACAAGTTTTCCGACTTCTTCTAACCGAAGCCATGAAAGACAAGTAATCTTATTTCTGCAGTCCTGTCCTATCATGTTCAATGTCTTCATCTAATATTCTTTTTCTTTCTCAACTCGCCTTTATCTCAATGCTAGTTCTATTTCTTTAGAGCTGGATTTATTAGATAAGAAAGCTTGTCTATAGTGATCAAATGTTTTCTGAAGGTATTCTGGCTCACATATACGAACTTGCTCCATAATTGTCTTGATCATCTTCTGTTTTTGATGTGAATGTATATGTGTTTGTCATGTTTCTGTAAACCCTGAATCCTACAATCACTATGACAATTTGAAATGCACAAGAAAAATTCAAATGAGTGAAGCTGTTCTGAAGTGTTGCACTGGTACACATTCGAAAATTTTGTTTGCACAGATTTTGGACGAAAAATGTAAACCCTACACTGCAACAGAATTTGGTGGAAATTGCAACTTCAAAAATTTAAATTGTTTTAATACTTCTAGTGGATAGCCACTGACGAAATTTTGCCGAATCATTCCAGAACCAGTCAATATCTTCCCGCGAAAGTCCGAATATCGGCCATAACAAAATTTTCTATTCGTGTTGACACCGTTGATATTTCGAAAATCCGATCTTGCTCCTCGTATACATCAGAGAGTCCCCGAGACGCCGATAAAGTACCCAGACATCGTGTCTGGGAATCTGTTATTCACTGTTAACAGTCTTTTCCATAATGCGGCGAGGGTTCCCGCAGAGACTTCCTGCGGTCCCAAGGATACCATTCCGTGGAATTCTGAAAGCTGGCTGTTATCAGATCGCCACATGACTATATTTTCGGACTCACGTCTAGCCGCATTGAAATATGAAATTATGAATATGGAAAAATGAAGGTTATTCGAAGTACTGAAACTGTGGCCAATATACAACACTTAATCAGGGTGCATAACCTTAAACAGTGCCTCCAAATAGGAAAATATTGTTTTTGGACCCCCTTCGGTGAGCAGAGCGAGTTATCTAAGTATAACCATTTGAGTGAACTGAATCTGAATCATATCAATGTAAAAAAAAACGCGTTGGAAGTGATAATTGAAGAACATCAGGTGATTAGGCTAGTGTTTTGCTATCAGTTGACACTGAGCTATTTTTTTACATTTATTAAATATCAATTTAATGAAAGTATGAGAATTTTGTCTTCAGCAACATATTTATCAAACATACGAATTGAGGTCGATAATTAATCAACAATATGGTTGTACTTACCGCCTTTACCACGAAATAGAACAGCAACAACGAACAGCAGTAAAATCACATGAAAAATAAAATAAAGAGGATGAAATTAGTTGGGAAGTTGACAATATAAATAAAACAGGTTTTTTATGTAGATCTCATCTTGCACATTCATATTAAATCAATTGGAATACTTTGCTGGTGATTTTCCGAAACTTGTAGTCAGACAAATTAAATCTGATTCTGATCTGGATTACATTTTTATTTTACAAAACATTCGAAATATCGGATAACCAAAAAATACAACCTGAATTTAATATAAACTAGATGGATCCGAAAATCTTGGTCCTTCCTTGGCCACCACCCCCCCCCCACCCTATTCTTGAAAACTGGCGTCGCCAATGAAGAAACGCATTGCGTAACGCCAAAGATCGATATCTTCGAAATCTCACTCGAAAAATATCCGAACTGGAACCAATTGCCCAATTGATGAAAACATTTCACTCTGCCAGCGATCCCGAAAGCAACGCCACCTCGTTTTCCCATTGTCGTGTCATTGTACCTTTCGTAATTGCCTGTCGGGCGTAATTTCTGTCCGTGTCGAAAAAAAAAAGATAATGCCAACGAAACAATAAACGAATGGCTGATAAACAGCGGACAAACGACCGTAAATCAAAGTATTACAAGTGAACAGCAGGAAATATCTACATCTCCCACTGTACGTATGCAAATGGCGGAGTATTTATTGTCGAAATCGTTGTCTCTGCGGAAAAATGGCGGCCGTTCGAGTTATATGGAGTCCATGACGCGAATTTCGTTGATGGAGGGCCTGAGTTTCAAAAGCTTAAAAGGGAACACCGCCACGTGGTTTCCCAGTTCAGAACGAAATTAGAGATAATTATTCTTACAAATCACCGATTTCTATGGGGTATTTACATAACTTACTTGAACAATAATCTATATGGAAGAAAGTAAATATTTTTATTTTGGGAATGAAAAAACATTTTTGGTAAATTTTTTTTTTCGCAAAAAAATTCATGATATATATAATATAAAAAAAAAAAGACGAAGTGATTGTACACCGAATATAGTTTGGTCATCACAGGAGCGCCAGAAGGGAAATGAATGGGTACCAAAGTTTGACTGATACGCGAAAAACCACATTGTGGCAATCCCTCTTAATTAAAATTTTGTTGGCTGTGAAAACGTATTATCAAACTGTAAATGTCTCTACTTTTTGATGTACAGGGTGTTATTGAATAAGTGCGACAAACTTCAGGGGGTAATTCTGCATGCAATAATAATGACACTTTGCAATATCATTTTGTTCGCAAATACTTCATATTCCAAGATAGAGCGTGTTAAATTTTTTATTTAATACTAACTATTTATTTGATACTCTGAAACCGGCCGATATTTTCTGCAGATGAAATTAATTACAAGTTTTTGCACTTAACATATTTAACCAAGCTGATGTAGTGTAGATTAAGAAGATTTGATAAAATGGTATAAAGTGGGACTACAAGAAACACCCTGTATCTCGGAAACAAAGCGTTTGAGGCCCATGTTTATAACGGGTGTGTTTTTTTCGAGGTATATAACTTTAAGTTGGCATCTTCGTTTGTGATGGCGACCTATTTAACAGCTGTCAAGTGATTTATTCTCAGTTTGGTTTGGCAATTCATCATGAATAGACTCACGCCTGAACAACGCTTGCAAAGAGTGCAATTTTATTTCGACAATAATGGTTTTGTTCGGAATACGTATCGCGTACTACGTCCATTTCATTTTGTTTAGCGATGAAGCGCACTTCTGGTTGAATGGCTACGTCAACAAACAAAACTGCCGCATTTGGAGTGAAGTTAATCCTCAAGTGTATGTCGAAACACCGTTACATCCAGAAAAACTGACTGTTTGGTGCGCTTTATGTGCTGGTGGAATCATTGGTCCGTACTTCTTCAAGAACGATGATGGCCAGAACGTTACAGTCAATGGTGATCGGTATAGAGCCATGATTACTAACTTTTTCATTCCTGAATTGAATAACCATGATGTCCAGGAGCTATGCTTCCAACAAGACGGCGCAACATGTCACACAGCTCGTGCCACAATCGATTTATTGAAAGACACGTTTGGTGACGGCCTAATTTCACGTTTTGGACCTGTGAATTGGCCTCCAAGATCTTGTGATTTAACACCGCTAGACTACTTTCTGTGGGGCTATGTGAATTCATTGATCTATGCGGATAAGCCACAAACCCTAGACCATTTGGATGACAACATTCGCCGTGTTATTGCCGATATACGGCCACAAATGTTGGAAAAAGTAATCGAAAATTGGACGTCCAGATTGGACTACATCCGAGCCAGCCGTGGCGGTCATATGCCAGAAATCATATTTAAAATGTAATGCCACAAGATTATCTTGCGGATAAATAAAATTCATGTCAATCGAATAATCCATCGTTGTTTTATAGCAATTTAAAGTTCTATAGCTCTAAAAAAAACCCTTTACATGAAATATTTATTTGCGTATAACGCTCTTTGGATAACGATATTTTCATCGTCACAAAGTAAGGGTAGGTAACTGTTATAGTATATCCAAAGTCACTTGGAGGAAGCTGAAAATTTCGATTATACAAGGATTGTCCAAGTTTCCAGAAATTCCATTGGGGCCAGTGAATTTATTGCCTAACAGAATTTATTGCCTAACACATCAAAGGAACATCTATGGCTAAGAGTTTTTATGAACCAGTTCAAGTGACTTTGGATATACTATACAAAGAGATCTTCATTCCATTATGATTTTTTGATATTTGATTCATTTTGAATTACTTTGTTATGAAAAACATTTTTTGTGTTAATGAAATATCACAGCTTTATACGAGGCTTTATATTTATGCACTAGGTGATAGTATTTTCATATTCATACTCCCAACAACGCCTGCTGTTTTTTCTCGACCCCCCCCCTCAAGAAAGGAATCAACTTGACCGTCCGTTCAATTTCAAATTAAAACGTTAGCTGAGACCCTATCTCTTCTCAGATTTCTCGGTTTCTTCCCATCTAATAATACGTAATAACGTTTCACAATTCATTATACGTCGCCATCATCGCCGTATATCGTTACAATTCCATCTCTATGAAAAAAAAAATGACACAAGAACGGAAACCGGGAGAGTGATACCACCTGAGGGTCGACACGCAATTCCAAAACTGCTTTTTAATGACGTTCCGTTTCGGGAAAACAAATAAATATCGGACGGGGGCCGTATCAGGATGGCCGATCTGGCGTTTATAGAAATATTAATAAATTGCCGGTTTTGGTATAGAAAAAATGGGACTGCTAATAGAACGGGTCGTTAGCGAAAAGGACGGGTGGGTATGGTTGTAGGTGATGGGACATGATTTATGAGCCGTTGTTGTCTCTTGTAGAACAAGAAAGAGGCATTTGGCGAGGCTACCGGGTTTTCTGGGTTGATTATGGGAGCGATGGGTTGACCGATAACACGAAGGAAGGAAGAGCCGAAGATGAAAGTTTTCAAGCTTTAGTAGAAGGTTCAACTGTGCGAAAAAATTTCAGAAATTTAAAATGTCGAGTCGACTTCGAAAAGAAGGGTATTTCAATCACATGTCTTTTTAATAACAGTTGATATGGCGTCGTAATTGGAGCTTAGAAATTGTGTTTATAATTCAGTTCTGTATGTGCCTAAAGCTCAAACAGAAAAATTTACCTGGCATCAATACGCTCTATTAGTGATGACGTCACACACCGCCATTTTAGTTCTCCTGTCAGTGTTCGGAATCCAAACAAACGAATTGTCATCCAAATTAGTACGTTGTCGTTGAAGAAATTGGCTTATTTTGATAAATAAGATTATTTAAGGAACGATTTTACTATTAATTGATAGACAGAAGGAACGACATTAATGCCAGTAAGTTCGAACTTGAAGTTCAACTAATAAACACGGCTTCTTACAAAATCTGGGGAATGATACAGGATTCAAACTTACTGGTATTAACCTCGTTCCTTCTGTCTATCAATTAATACTGAAATCGTTCCTCAAACACTCTTATTTATGAAAATCAGCCAATTCCTTCAACGACACCGTACTAATTTGAATGACAATTTATTTGTTTGGATTCCGAACACTGACAGGAGAACCAAAAATGGCGGTGTGTGACGACACACTAATAGAGCGTATTATATACTAACTGACAAAGAAAGTGCAACACTCAGAAGGAACTGTTCAAATTTTAATTTTTTTTTGGTAAAACATAGATAGCATAGCAAGGAGTCAATGATTGAATTTGAAGAAAAATATGGTGAAGGTTTTTTCATGTAAGCAATTTTTGTTCCTTGAATATTGTAGTCGTTTTTTGCAAAGATTTAAATTTTACAACAAACCAGCTGTTCGAGGAGATTCAAAGTCGATGTTTAGTTGTTGTTAAAATGCCTAGAGCACGTGTACGCGGAATTTATCGCCAGCTAGGTAAATTTGAAAGAGGTCGAATTATTGGTCTACGGAAAGTGGGGCTGTCATTTCGAGAAATCGCTAACCGTACGAACAGATATCCAACTACTGTTATGAGATGTCAAGCATGGTTTGATAATGCCCAAAATCGAAGAAGAGTAGGCACCGGACGTCGAAGGGGCACAAATTAAGTGCAAGATCGACGTCTAAGACTTATGGCCATTTGAGACCGATTTGCGATAATTCGATCTTTGGCTGATAAGAGGTTAGGAGAACAAGGACATCCTGTATTTGCTTGAACGGTTTGCCGCCGGATAGGGTCTTTTGGACTGCAGCATTAATGACCCCATCTTTTGTTACCTCTGACGGTTGAGCATCGTCGGCAACGATTACAGTGGTGCAGAGAACGTCAACATTGGAATGTGGAATGGCATCAGGTCGTCTTTTCTGATGAATCTCGATTCTCCTTAGGTGCACATGATGGCCGAAGAAGAGTTAGACGACGTCGGGGAGAAAGACGTGAATCTCAGTTTGATGTTAAGCGTCATGCACACCGGACAGTAGGCGTTATGGTATGGGGTGCTATTGCATATGCGAGTAGGTCACCTTTAGTCTTTATTCGAAGTAACATAACAGCACTGCTTTACCTTCGAGAAAAAGTAGGGCCATATGTTCTCCCCCACCTTAACCGGCTCGAGAATCCAATACTTCAGCAAGGTAATGCCCGACCTCATGTTGCCAGAGTTAGTTTAAACTTATTCGAAGCGACCCATGTGAACCTTTTGCCATGGCCGCCCAGATCCCCCGATCTTTCGCCCATAGAACATATTTGGGACCTCATGGGTAGAAGGCTTAGAAATTTACCCCAGCCCCAACGGACTTTGGCGGCTCTGAGACATGAAGTACAGGTAGCTTGGGATGGTATCCCTCAAGAAGAATTAGACCATCTTATTGCATCAATGCCGATACGTGTTGGGGAGTGTATAGATAATCGCGGTGGACAAACACATAATTTATTAAAAAAAATCTCTTCGTTTTTTTCCCAAATTCAAATCATTTACTCCTTGCTATGCTATGTTTCACAAAAAAAATCAAAATTTAAACAGCTCCTTCTGGATGTTGCAGTTTCTCTGTCAGTTATTATAAACGAGTATTCAAAGAATTCATGTATATGAATGTTCATTAGGCTGTTATTAAATTCATCAGAATGTTCAATACACCGAAAGGTCCATCTGAAGCTGTGCACCGGATTAGAGAACCTCCAAAAGACAGAAACGCCTGGTCTTGCTCTTGTTGATTGATAGCGTTATCCGAAAAAATGAGATCTACATAAATACCTCATGCATCTAGGAGAACACGGGGGCCATTGACGTTTACACGAATCAAACAGGCCCCGGTCGGTGATTGATGACAAGTCGTTACATCTCCACGTACCGTGAATGGGTCCTGAAACAAAAGCAGATCATTAGGAACACTGATTACGGCCACGTTGAGGTGTGCTCGTCTCATTTGGTATTGATAACCTGACCTAGGAGGGAAGGAAAACATATGGAGAGCACAGGAAATATTTTATATACACATAGATGACACTTATGCTACTTTTGGAGAACATTGTTATTATACTATAATTCGAATTGGAGACTATGTTCTGAATGATTGAGAAATAAAACATATCATTACAAATTGAAATGAGTGCAAAGCAATGCCAAAAGGATAAAATGAGGGAAAAACTCGTATTTCAATGTTTTATTCTAAAAAGGTTTGTCCTCAACCTGAACCTCTGAAATCTAATCTAATATAATCTACAGAATTGTTACATAATATAATCGATTGATGGCATTACATAATCCACGTAAATTACAGATATCATTGTTTCAACAATTAGCTAAGTCGACAGGAAACATTTCTCCTATTAGAGTAATTAGCTATTAGTTAAGTAATGATTATATTATACGATAAGCCCAGGTGCTTACGAATAAAGACACGAGACGAGATTGACGTCAATATTATCAATAAAATGCACGATTAGAAGATTAAAAAAATTCTACAGCTGTAATATTGATCAGGGCTATAATTTAGAGATTTGGGAAATTGAGAAATACGTTAAGAGCTTCACACCTTGCGAATAAGCTCCACGACTCTGCTGGTACCATGTGTTCATTCGAAGCTTAGGAGACGTCTGTTAGCTCCTTACATACAAGTTAATTGATGATCACAGGGACTTTATCATCTATATTTCTAGGTAAACAAAAATAATTGCCATTTTAATTCACTATTCATTCTGCACACAAATTTATTTATTTATACTCTTTCTAAAATTTGATTGAGTCAGCTCCGTTGAATTGAAATTTAAAACTAAAGTGAATATGCTAGAACATTCCAATGAGCTCTAGATATTTATGGAAGTTTTACGTCAGCTACGATGCTGAGTAAGAAGAAATTTCGGAGAAGGAATCCATACTTTCAAACGAGATACCATGAATGATAAAAAGATGCTTCAAAAACAAGAATAGAAGCTAAGGAGACACTAAATGTTCACTATCGATAGGCCCTTGCTTAAGAGTCTTCCAGGCAGAAAAAATTATAATATGAAGATGCGTGGAACTATCAAAAATGCGACATAGCATGCCATTCTGAGAATCAAGCTACAACCTTGAGCTTTCATGTTATCGATTCAAAAAAGTCGATATGGGAGTCCTGAACTAAACTCAATGAAATAGGGCAAAAATGACAAATCTTTCTAGCCTGGGTTTCTAATAACTCTGGAATTAAAAATTGGAAGGAAAATAAGGGAGTGAACACTTTTTACTGGCCAGGACTTGTGGTAAAGGATTCACCTACGAGCAAGAGTTTCGAATCTGGAAACAGAAAGACTTGAGTTTCAAAAAGTATCTAGACCTCAGTAAGAACATGTTACATCGCTTCACCTGCTAATCCTGCTATTTTACAGCTCACTGCCTTTTCAAGAAGCAGAAAATGAGAATTATGTTATCCTTAACTGACGCGTGCAGATTCTGTGGGGGAGAGAGGATATAACCTTTTTGAAGCCATTCCAAACACAGGAGGTCATTAGAAATCAGGAACTGGCAGCAAGCTTCAGAGTATAGATTATTATTATTTGAACTGGGGCCGTGTATATCTTTCATTCTCTACCCTACTCAATCATGGAAACCCAAGGAGGTCCTCAATGGCGTTGATAAAACTGACAACCTCCTTAGGGACCTTGGCCGTTTCCTCAAGGGAATCCAGGATCGGCTTCCCCATATGAATGGTTTTTAGGCCAACCAGCACTTGCATACCATGTGTTCAGTTGTTTCTGCTTCTGATCCACAGAGCCTGCAAATCTCATCTGCTGACTTTCCCATACGGTACAAACGATGTTTGTACCGACAGTGCCCTGTCAGCAATGCCACCGTCACCTGAAGCTCAGCTCGTTACAGCTTCAACAGCTTTCTGGCAAAGGTAGGTGAAATCATCACGAATTTCTTGGCCTGAGTAAGTCCAGGAGTGTTTGTCCAGTGGGTCATCCTGTTATTCAACTCTCATTGCTGGACCACTGTCTTATATTGGTCTTTTCCTAACCCACAGAAAGGCTCAGGTCCAGTAGGTGTTAACCTTGATGCACTCTTTGCTAGTTCATCGGCTTTTTAGTTTCCTCCTAGAGTTTAGATGGTGCAATGTGACCGTTTATGGAATCGATCAATCATTCAAGTTTGTTGTGTCTGTAACCAACTACAGAAGTATTTTCCACTAAATAAAGTATTAATTGTGCTCTGTATTAAAATAGTATACAATAATTATATCATTAAGATGAAGACTGAAAGAAATATCGTGATTATACCAAATTTCGTTTTATATCTTCATTTTGGCATTTCGAACAGAATTGGCCCGCACATAACGTTGCGCGCAGCATCAACGGGTTCCGTAATGGCCATGGGAACCACTCCGATCCCCGCATTCTTCCCTAAAAGAGTCAATCTCGCGACTACGTCGAATAACAATAATCAAGCGGCCATATCCTTTCCAATTTGTCGGATAATGGCCCTCGATCCGACCGGAGATTACCCCGTCGGACCGAAATTAATCGATAGCAATTTCGTGAAATATGATAGCACGTACGACGTTTCGCGGGACAGCGTCGTCCGTCATTAGGGGGTACGTGGAAGCGGTCATTAATCTAATGGGGACGGAATGAAGACGCGTAAGCTACCAGAGAGGTGACTCTCTGGCTGGCTTCTTGAGGTGGTACCGGGTCGTTCACGGGTCCGCGGGTACCGAATTGCAGTCGCTTTGAGACCGCCCTGTAATCAGGCGACCGGAGATCGTTATCGATCTACTTTGATTGATATTGGAAGATCGGATCGATCGAGTCGCTTGGGACAGATGGTGCTGCGAAATTTGTTGTTGGTGACGCAGTCATTGGTGACGTGATGACGGATTTATTTCGTAGTAGGCTAGATGGCAGATTTTGAAATCCTGATCTATAATATAGAATATATGAAGTATTTCTTGAAAAAACCAATGAACTCACAACGTTTTGAAGCAAATTATGGCCCTTTTTGCTAATTAAAATCTAGCGCAAAAATGCTCCAAGTTGTCTAGGCAACCGCTTATGACGTAACGGATGAGTAAACCTTCCCACAACCTTCCATTGTGTATTCTGTGTTTATGCTGAACGAAGAGAGTCAATAAATATACTAGATTCATCACTAAACCTGGAGTAAACAGCAAACAACAAAGTGAAAAGTAAAATCGATAGTAATAACAACCGGAAAACCTAAAAGCTACACGAGAAAGGGTTAGTTTATAGACATAGAATATTATAGGGATTCATCAAGCCAAGTAGCATGACATTCAAACCAACTACTTGACTTGAAAATGAAGCTCGTGAAAAATTACATGCTTGAGCTTGATATGCACGCGTCGCACTGCATATATTTCTGGAATCTTGTGCGCGCTCAGACTAATTAAGGGGATTCCTCGAGCGCCGAGAGACTGAAACATTCGCCAGTGTGACTTTATTGGTAGTTTTCTCACATTTCTATGAAATCTCTTGGTATAATTTGGTAGTTTCAGAAATATCTTTCCAAACTTGGCAAAACTACAGTTACAAAAAACCGCAATAGGTTAGGCGACAAATTTATAAGATGCCTCATGTGTCTAAGATCCTGGATAGAAAATTATGAAATCAAACAATACCCAAAGGTTTTTCAATATAAGGAAACTTCATTTTTTATTTTGTTATGATTTATAGTAATTTAATTTATGTTTCTGTTTCAAAAAAGTTGATATTTTCAGTTCTTTCATACAATAAGTTCAATAAATAAATGTGTTATTTGCAAGGTTCCTTCTCATTTCATATATAGTAAGCCTAAAATATTGTGATTCCTGGAATCAACTCATTGCAAAACGTGAACTATATAATTCACGTGCTAAATCCAAGAGAAATTCAGTATATATATATATATACTGAATTTCTCTTGGATTTAGCAGAGGAAATTTGACTTAACTCTTAACTCACAACAAAAAGTTATACGATATCATATCACATAATTCTGCTGAATAATTTAGAGGATTGCTTCTGGAAATAATGTTCTAATCAAAACTAACTTTTGAAAGCTCTATTTTTTTATTGGAAGAATGGCATTTAGAGCCGTCTTATAGTAATCGAAATTCCCTTTATTGGTTTCCACTTTGACATTTGATTCTAATATTTCAAGAAGTACTTTGAGTGCTTCATCTTGACTGGTTATAGTCAATAGATGATCGAATCATTTGTTTGCTATAAAGGCTTAATGAGTCTACTTGATGAAGGATATTCAATATAAATATCAAAAAATTGTAAATCCTTACTAGAGAAACAGTCACGTTTAGTTAGTTTGAAGTTCCTCAATTGTAATTTTTGTGAAGTAGATATACAAGTGGGAGTTGGTAAATTCAGTAATTTTGTTGAACAATAAGGCACTGATGAGGAAAAATTGTATTATTAAATACAAAAATTTTCCGAAACGTACGTCTGTCTTTATGTTTATTTAGTTATTTAATTTGTTAACCGTTTACTCAAATTGTACAGTTTAAGTTATTTTGAATTTTCTTTTGGATTTTTAGAAATTACATTGGAATTACATTCCAAGACAAAAAAAAAAACAAATATATCACAAAGATATATTATTTTGGAGGAGTAGACACAAAGTTGTCAATTCTTTGATATTCATTGTTTGTCTCATATAAATAACAGTATTGTTTATATTTCCTCGAATACTCCTGAAGCTAACCCCTAAAAAGTGACTTGTTAACCTTATACGTTAGACATTAACAAACAAGAACAACAATCAATCTCAGCGATATATTCCCTAGTAGAAAGAGGAAGAAAGCAATAAATAACCCAATTGAACCTTTCACACGGTCCAGGAAGTGGAAAACATGCCAATAAGAATTCCTCGATTCCGGGAACCACTAAAATCGCGTCACCCCGTATCACTTAACCTCGTTTACGAACACTGGAAGGTGATAAGTCACCCATTAAACACCAGATCCATCAGCCACCACATCTGTTTCCAATATTTCTCCAATACCCGAGCAATTACGGACTTCTGTTTCGAATATTGTGGTAATGCGACACCAGCACGTTCGAAATATGCTCATTGTTGGCAGAACTGTTAAGGGATTGATGTGGCACATATAGATTACCATCTACGCTGGCCATGGGCGTCCCGAAGTGACACATTCCGGAGGAAAATGTGACACCGGGGCCGTAAATCATCTTGGGAAGAATTCTGGCGCCAGCGCCAGCCAGAAATCTTTGATATTGAATGGGTGGTGGTCAACTGGTCAGATGATATTCGAAGATAAAGATCGGAACAATATTTTTTTTCCTATTGACAGCAACTATTGATTTTGGGGACACATATCAATTAGCCTAGTCAGCAAAGTGATTATTCTCAATGCGAATAAAACATTTGCGGTCCAAACCAAAAATCTACAGGGTGTTTACAACAAGATCATGAACTTGGACAACTCAAATTAATCGAAACTGAAGATTTTCAAATTAGAACCTATATTTTTTATTATTTCAGTCGATTCTACGTACAAAAATAGTAGGGGTTACTAAAGCAAATCCTATACCTAAAATGAGTACTTTAAGAGTTATCGAGGAAGAACTTTGAAAGAGGAAAAACCGAAATTTATAACTGTGTGGAGTTGTCTGTGACTTCCGGAAAATACAGAAAGAAATTACAATTTATTTATTTATTTATTCACAATAATAGACAAGTGAATAATTTTCACCCATCAACATATTCCATGGGGCCTCAATACATCAATAAATTTTAGTTTAAAGCAGTTAAAATCAGTTTCATCAAATCTATAATAATAAAATGTAAATATAAATAAAGTCAAAATTTGAAATATTCGATGTTTCCATGGTTGAATTTGACATTTTAAGAATTGTAATGAATCATTCGTAATTGAAAAATGTATTGGTTAATGGATTTCTCAACAATACCAACGAAAAATTAATTATAATTCATGAAATGTAAAATTTAGTTTCTTTCTGTGTTTTCCGAAAGGTACAGATTACTTCACACAGTGAGAAATTGCGGTTTTTCCTCATTTGAAATACTTCCTCGATAACTCCTGAAGTATTCACTTTAGGTATAGGGTTTGCTTAAGTAACCCCCAGTATTTTTGTACGTAGAATCGACTGAAATAATAAAAAATAAAGGTTCTCATTTGAAAATCTTGAGTTTTGATGAATTTGAATTAACCAAGTTCATGACCTTCTTTTGAACACCCTGTACATTTTTGGTCCAAACCGCAAACAGTCCTATATTACTACGTATTCGTAGAATCGAAAAAGAACAAAATTTTTTCAAAGAAAACTTTTCCTGCCGAAATATTAAAAAAAGTGAGTCCTCATCGCCACCATTTTTTTCATAAGAATGCCAATAACTCATGAACCGTTGAATTTTTGCAAGGTAGGGCATATTGCCGAAATTATCGTCAAAAAAGTTATTTAATGATGCAATAATATACTGAGTGTGCCATTTGAAATAAAGAAGTAGTAGTCAGTTTCCGGTATAACCGGAAGTTGTAGAGATCTGAAAATATTTTAGGGAGAAAGTTCATTGTCTCAAATTCCAATATGCAAATTTTCAGCTCAAAATTATGATTAGACTCACTCTGTATATTTTCAATTTTTTTCCCCAATTTTGTGAAATCAGTCAAAAATGATAAATATTTCACTTACAATCTCAATCGTAAGAAAGAATCAATCAACATATTGAAAAAGAAAAAACTGACATCAGGAATGCATGATTTTAGTCCAGTAGGGGCGATGATAGAGCCGTTGAGGATTAAGAAGTTGTGATTAATGATGCGAGAGTACCAGTCGAACAGAGATTTTCGGCTCATTAATAACCCATCTCGGACGATTAGGGACTCTCATCTGTCTGTCAGGATGTCGTCAATATTTGGATTCGAGAAAATCCAAGTGGGAAGTCTGTGAGTACCAATCGGTGCTGGTCAACTGGTCAAAATATTGTTGAATATAACTAAATGACTGATGAATGCTTTCTTCAAAATATAACTACGTAAGAAAACATTTGAAAAACGTCTCAAGCAGCTTTTGTGAGATTGTTTGTACCCATACATATCATTTCAGATGGAATGTTGAGATATTTCGTCTTAGTGGAAATTTGGTTTGTATAAGTTCAAACTCAAATGCTCCTGCCAAAATTCAGGAGGATCATACAATCCGGACTAGGGATTCATCAAGCCAACTATTTGACACGAAAATCAAGCTCGTGAAAAATTACGTACTTTAGCTCAACTTGACTTGATTTTAGATATTTATTGCTTGACTTGATATCAAGCTATTTGATATTATACTTGAGCTTGATATGCACGTGTCGCACAGCATATATTTCTGCAGTCTCGTGCGCGCTTAGACTAAATAAGGGGATTCCTCGAGCGCCAGAAGCATTCGCCATTGTTATTTTATTAGTGGTGTTCTCACATAACTATGGAATTTATTGGTTGATTTTGGTAGTTTCAGAAATATCTTCCAAACTTGGCCAAAATGGCAAGGATTTTTTTATCAACGCCAGCATCTTCAGCTCCTGTTGAAAGACAATTTTCCAAAGCTGCTCTTACAGTTAAAAAAAACCCGCAATAGGTAAGGCGACAAATCTATAAGATGCATCAGGTGTCTTAGATCCTGGATGGAAAATTATGAAATCAAACAAAGCCTGGAGGTGTCTCAATATTGAGAAACTTTATTTTTTAATTAGTTTTTTATATGATTTAATTTATGTTTCTATTTCAAACAAGTTCATATTTTTCGGTTCTTTTATTAAATAAGTTTGATAAATAAAAGTGCTTTTTGCAAGGTTCCTTCTCATTTCATCATATTTTTATTGATGTTACACTACGAATAAAACTGCTTGAAATCAAGTAGCTTGATATTATTCAAGGACTTGATAAGTAAATACTTGACTTGAGATTGAAAAACTACTACTTGACTTGAGCTTAACTTGAAATCAAATAAAGCTCAAGCTAAATAGCTTGAAAATCAAGCTAAGCCGTGAACGTAGCAAAGGGTTGACAGCTCAATTCTAGAAATTACTCAGTTTTGAGGTAGTCTTCAAACTGGATACAATTGGCATCTCCGATTCGCAAAGATGTCATACCGTTGCTAAAATAAATGAACTACAACAAAAACGTTTTCAGTGAATGATTCTAGAACTTTATTAATAGGAACTCATTGCGCTACACATGCTCATTTCGCGTCGACACCGATCTTCATTCCTATCTGGTCCTTCGACCACCGATCATCCTTCACGAACGTAATCCCGTAGAACACTCCGCATCGCGTCAACACCCAATCTACTAATCACCTCCAGGTATTCACGTAAATCGACTCAGCGTCAGTCCAACACGCATTGCTAAGCCTCTTTCGCCCGATAAGATTACCCTAACAAGAAATAACGAGCGTATAACTCGTCCCGAAATACCCGCGGGCCGATAACGACGTTTCGTCAAATCTCCTCTCGCCGTCTTCAGGTCGTAACTCACCGCGGGGCCGGGTTCGCGCGACCCCCTAAAACAAACACGTGTAAGTCGCCACTTGACACCTTATTTTGAAAGGAGTTAAAATAAATTCCGGGGACGGGAGAGGAGGAGGAAGAGGGGGAAGGGGGGATGGCAGTGACGGAGGATCTCCCGAAAATAAAGCGGGAACAGCTGTCGCGCGCGGCTCTGGAGGTGCTGTGTTGCGCGTCAGGAAGATGGCAGAGTGGAACGCACGGGCGACAGGTCGCGGACAAATGGGAGACGAGATAGGTTTTTTTTATGTGGAGATGGATGGGAGGAGGATTTTCGACGATCGATTTTGGACATTTCCCAATGACCAGAATTGGACTCAAAAATTACACAATTTGATATATTAGGTGTACAACTTCCCTTCCGGCCTTTTGCAATAGATATGGCTGTAGCGATTAGTGGTAGTCGAAATATATAGATCGTAGATAAGTATAATATTTGTAAACATAACGCCATCGCAATATTAGTCGATTTGTGTCTTCATCATAAAGTTATTCTCGATTAAACATGTCAGCTTACGAGCCAAATTCTCGTCTTTTGCGGGAGGTTTTAATTTTCTGCTAAAGTATGACGAAATCTGCGGCTGAGGCTCATCGAATACTCTCAAATACCTATGGCGAGGCCTCTATCAGTGAAAGGAAGGGCTGAGAGTGGTTTCAAAGCTTCAAGGACGGTAATTTCTACGTCTAAGACCAGCATGGTGTTGGAAGAGTGAAGGTTTTCGAAGATGCACAATTGGAGGATTACTTGATCAAGACTCGTGTCAAACGCAACAATCATTAGGAGTGACGCAACAAATCATTCCAAAATGCCTGGAAGTCATGGGAATGATTCAAAAACAAGGAAATTTGGTGCCGTTCGAGTTGAAGCAGAGATATGTTGAACGGCGTTTGTTTGCTTGTGAACAGCTGCTTGCAAGTCAAAGATGAAAGGAATGTCTGCATCGCATTGTGACTGGAGACGAAAAATGGGTTCATTACGATAATCTGAAGCGAAGAAAATCATAGGGATATCTCAGCCATGCTTCCACGTCCACGACCAAACCGAATATCCACGGTTCTGAGGTCATGCTCAGTATTTGGTGGAACCAGCTCGGCGTAGTGTATTATGAGTTGCTTTCACCGTACTGATGAGAGCCAAAAGCCCGTTTACGGTTTGAACTTCTCCTTAAGGGATTTTTTTTTGTATTTTGAATAATCCCCTCTTTGTCCTCTACAAATATATTTATATATTTCCATAAATATAATGTTTTTGCGATGATTAAAAACATAACAGCTTCTGGAAGATGTGAAAGTTTATCTCAGATGGACGTCAATATGGGGTTGAATATATCACAAAGTCTTTAAACGAAAAAAAAAAATCACAAGATATTGTGAAGTTTACTAGTCGTAACGAGAAGAAGAATCTTAGTGTTCAAAGATATTTCGTAGTGTTACAGAACTCAGAAAATTAGTGCATTTTCTACGACCCTTTAAGCTCAAAGATTTGAAGGGGATATTTCACATCGAAACACCGACTGGCCATCAGCGTACAACTCCCAGAAAAAAAACCGACATGAAAAAATCTGAATATTTTAGCTATAGATCTGACGGTACGGTGTGGCCCGTCGGAAAAGTCCTCGACTTGATATTCATCGCGCGGAAAAGCCATGAATTCGACCGCGTCTGCGAAGTGCGCAACTGGTGACCGGTGATGGACGACGTGCCGTCTCGACGCCCGACGTCTTTCCGTCGTCCCGTTCGCTTAGCGTCGACACTCGACGTATTCTTTGTTATGACGCTTCGCACTTCATTCGCGTATTTGGGCTAACGGAGACTTAATTGGATTGTAGGAAGGGGAGGAAAATTTTAAGGGTCGGTTTGGAAAATCAAGGATATTATTTTTCTGGAATAATCGCTTTCAGTATTAATTTTCGTTCGAATATGAAATTCAAATAAACATGAGTTTGTAAATTTTACAAGACACCGTCGACGTCTATAAAGTTATAGAGGTCGACAATGGCTCGTCGAAAGAGTTCAGGGGCTAGCTTCTTCATACAACGTCATACAAGCGCCAAAATTTCATGGAATACATCAATATTTCCATACTATTATTTGTAGTTTATTCATAACTTTCGGGTATGTCATAATATCCGCTAATAAATTTAGAACTATGTCGTCCAATAGTATCGAATTTTTACTGTTCATGCCCAGAAATTATTGAGTGAAGTGTTATATGTAATATGAGATTAAGAAAAGTCGTTTTGGCGATTTCAATAATTTACATTAGGAACTGAATAGTTGCGTCAAGTTGCTTTAAGATCTCAGCATGGTAGAATCTGAAGCCTCAGATCTAGGGATTCATCAAGCCAAGTAGCTTGATATATTAAGGTTGTAGACTACTTTGCGCTGAAACTGCAATTCCGCTAGATGGTGCTACCCGAAAATTGTTGGTAGATTTGTACCTGACACACCCATTCAATTTGAAGAACCGCCTGTTTGGTATTTATTGCCCCTAATAAAATCTCAACTCTCGATGAAGCCCAGCAAAGAGTAAATTTGTGTTTCTGTAAACTTTAGAAATTCAGTTCAGTTTAGATACAGTGGCGTATCCTAGGGGGGGATAAGGGGGATATATACCCCCAGGAGGAATATCGATTATATGTAACAACCTTATATATCATAATCTTATTATGAGTAAGCAAAATTCTTTGGAAAACTTCTTCAAAAGAAGGAAAATTTGATTTTTTTTCCTTTATCCCCCCTCCAAGGCTTATGTCTGGGTACGCCACTGTTTAGGTATATAATACTAAATAAGAAAATCGCTGAAAATATTGTGAAGTTAGAAATGACAATGAACCACTGTCATGGACTTATTTTGAGTATGGATAATAGAAATAGCAATTTATTCGAATTGAGAAAAAATATATGATCATCTCTGGTTGTATGATTTCACAGAGAAAATCAGAAAAATTTGGATATTGAGATTTCTAGAATGTAAAATTCGAAAAATTGAGTTCTCATTTTATGTGCCTTTGGAGGCCACAACACTGTGTATAGGAATATAAGATATGCGATTTATTAGGTTATTGTTGTCGGTCTCTTTATCTAGATGAGAATTTTTGATATTCTCCTGAAATTCAGAATGATTATTCAAATGATTATTTGACATTTGACACGTATTATAAGTCGTGAAAAAAAATTAGTGAGGGCAATAAGAAAAGAGTAACAGAATAGGAATGAAAAGTTGTATTTTGTTCTGTCTATCGGGTGTCACTTTGGGTTTTTACAGATATATTCAGCTCATCTAAGTTCAATATTCAAGCTTTGTTTCATCGAAATCGGATGAAAAGGGTTATTGCCAAATAAAATTCACACAATAATTTGTTTTACTAGGCGACAAAGTAGTGATTGACTACCTTAGCTGAATTCCCAGCCACGCTACGCTCAGCCATGTACAGTATAACTTCAGTAGTCCGGGCAGATTTCGTTCCGGTACCTGCCCGGATTATGGAGGCGTCCGGATTACTGGAGTGATTTTAGTTTATGAAATGAAGCTACTTATAAATTATCAAAATAAGGCTTATTAATCAAGTCACAAAAAAAAATATTATTTTCTCATAAAATAAAACAAAACTGAACAAAACACTCAAGTTCATGTAACACGTTATGTAAATATGTACATGTAGGTATTTATAATATTGTATACATACATATTATGTATGTATGCAAAATGAAATATCTTCTACTTTCTTGAAAAATACATATCAATTTTAGTTTGGACCTTTTTGGATGCATCTATATCAATTGCGTTGTCTTTAAGCCTTTTCAAAAGCTATAAATGTTCAAGGGGAAGGTTATAACTTTTATGACATGAAATTTTCAAGGAGGTATGTATACAAGAATAGCTTCACGAAGCGAAAAATGTTTACTATAAATTTTTTCAAGTTAATATTAATGAAGGAAGTACGAGAAAATTTTCTTAATCAAGAATTGCCTATTTTTAGGGTTAAATTAAATGACAAATATTGTAGATAGAGTTTCGGGAATAGGGAGTTTTTCAAAAGAATTTTTTTTTTTTGAGAATTTTTTTTCAGATTTCTCAAATATTGATAATTTTCCATATTTCGGCAAAAATCCAGATACCTTTTTTTCATCTTAATTTCTTTATGACTTTTGAAATTTTCTTTTTGATACTAAGCGCTCAAAATGTACTTCTCCAGACATTATTACGAATAAAATCAGCTAGCATATATATTTTAGGAACAGTATCGTTTGTAATAATGATTTCATAACAAGTTTTCTACCTATCCCTATTCTCCAGTGCAATATTGTCATAAACTAGTAATGTACACAATTTTAGCCAATCAGAGAAACCCTACCCTCGTAAATCATAAAAGTGTCATTCATCTCGAGCCATAAAATACAGTCCAAGATTCTATTGGCGTTCATGTTGCAAAAAGGCGTAAACCTTTGGGAGGCGTTCCAAAAAGCATAATTCTATTTGAAAAACATCTACAATTAGAGCAAATCAAGCAATTTTAAAAAAATGCTTGCACCAATTCAAAACTCATAATATCACTGAACATTTGTGGATGAGTTACTTGAAATGAGAAGTCTCTCTAAAGCTGAATAGTCATTTAAAGAAAGTGTTTAATTTCAAAGTTCAATTTTCGGAATACTATCGATTTTTTTTTGAAAATCGAGACGAGATCTTCAAGTTCACTATCACGTCATTGTTCCCTCAAAAAATGAAATGAATCCGACCTGTACTTTGGAATTGGAATGCACTGAAATTAGCACTGAAATAGCAGTGGTATGAACAAGGTATTGAACACCCTTAAACCAACTACTTGACTTTAAAATCAGGCTCGTGAAAAATTACATACTTGAGCTTGACTTGACTTTATTTTAGATATTTATTGCTTGATTTGATATCGAGCTACTTAATATTACTTAAGCTTGATATGCACTTGTCGTACG
The DNA here is from genome assembly GCF_914767665.1 of Harmonia axyridis. Taxonomy (NCBI): domain Eukaryota; kingdom Metazoa; phylum Arthropoda; class Insecta; order Coleoptera; family Coccinellidae; genus Harmonia; species Harmonia axyridis. The sequence goes on from NC_059502.1 coordinate 8,998,402, forward strand.
GCATATATTTCTGCAATCTAGGGCGCGCTTAGAATGAATAAGGGGAATACACGAGCGCCAAGAGACTGAAGCATTTGCCAGTGTGAATTTATTATTAGATTTCTCACATTTCTATGAAATCTATTGGTAGATTTTGATAGTTTCAGAAATATCTTTCCAAACTTGGCCAAAATGGCCAAGGATTTTTTATCAACACCTGAATTTTCAACTCCTGTTGAAAGGAAATTTGTCAGTTCTCTTACAGTTACAAAAACCCCTAATAGCTTAGGCGACAAATCTATAAGATGCCTCAAGTGTCTTAGATCCTGGATGGAAAATAATGTCATAATAATAAGTCAGGTTTCTCAATATTAAGAAACTTTATTTTTTTATTATTTTTCATTTTGTTATGATTAACAGTGATTTATTTTATGTTTATATTTCAAAAAAGTTGACATTCTCGGTTGTTTTATACAATAAGTGTAATATAAATAAAGGTGTTTTTTGCAAGGTTCATTCTCATTTCATCATTTTGTTCATTGATGTGACCCTACACAACAAAACTGCTAAAAATCAAGTTGCTTGATATGATTCAAGTACTTGATGAATAAATACTTGACTCGACTTGAGTTCGAAAAACTATTACTTGACTTGAGCTTGAATTGAAATCAAGTTAAGCTCAAGCCGAGTAGTTTGAAAATCAATCCAAGCCGTGAATCCATACTCGGATCTAAAAGAAGAGAAGGAGTAGAATTATAGAGGTAAAAATGAAAGTTTTGCTGACTCAGATATTAGTATTAGGTACCAAATAATGGGATGAACCATATATGGACCAAGTCAATTAGACCACCATTAGAGGGTGGCAAAACGACACCCCTACATCCTGTAATAAACAAGACCAAACCTTCTAAACATAAACAAATACAAGCTGGCTCTATGTTCACTAACTACCTACACATTCGCACAAATGACCCACCAAATACACACCCCCTTACATTCACCCCCTCCCTTTTCTTCTGCTCACCCTCCACGTGAAAGACATCCATGTCGCCTTTTCCGGTTGTTTGTTTTGACACCTCCCAGGTTCTCTGTGCCATCGTCCCAATTAAAACCTAACCTATAATTTCGGGGGGGTGGGTGTTCGACCAGGTCCCCGGAGACCGGGATGCGCGCGAACTTACGGGGGTGAAAATTACACCTATCTCATGGGGCCGAGAGGAAGCTGTACGCGGGGTGGCCGTAAATCAGGGTGCTGGAGGTGAGCCCACGGTCTAATTGGGCCCCGGACCGGGGTCTGAGTGGCGCCATCGTGGATTGTGGGTCCTCGCCCACCCCTGAATAATGAACGGCCAAGAGACACTCGGTTTATGCACACTGTAACTAGACGCTCGATTTCTCCGAGAAATACTGAAAATTCCGGAATACGATCTATAAGTGATGACGTCACACACCGCCATTTTAGTTCTCCTGTCAGTGTTCGGAATCCAAACGAAAAAATTGTCATTCAAATTAGTACGTTGTCGTTGAAGAAATTGGCTTATTTTGATAAATAAGATTATTTAAGGAATGATTTTACTATAAATTGATAGACAGAAGGCACGAGATTAATGCCAGTAAGTTCGAACTTGAAGTTCAACTAATAAACACGGCTTTTTACAAAATCTGGGGACTGATTCAGGATTCAAACTTACTGGTATTAACCTCGTTCCTTCTGTCTATCAACTAATACTGAAATCTTGCCTCAAATACTATCATTTATGAAAAGAAGCCAATTCCTTCAACGACATCGAACTAATTTGAATGACAATTTATTTGTTTGGATTCCGAACACTGACAGGAGAACCAAAAATGGCGGTGTGTGACGTCACACTAATAGAGCGTATTTTCCTATTCTGTCGAATAATCCGGACGTGAAAACATTCAGCATATCTTTCAATTCTGAATAAACTTCGAAACCTTTATGAAGTTATAGTTCATTAAGTTCAGCAAAGGCATAACGTCAGCGATTGTTTTTTGTCATTATTTTTTTATTACACCATTCAACAGCCTAAGCCAATTAAAGAATAGGAAAAAAATCACAAGAAATGGAACCTTATCGAGCTATAAAGACATTCCGCGTGAAAAATAAAAAACAAAAGAAACCGAAGCCAAGTGCGAGTCATGAAATGATTATACAAAAAAAAAAGAAATGTCCACTCTTAACTCTACATTATGTCATTCAAATCAGATTATGATTCAAGAAAAGTCCCCCTTATAACAGATGGTCTACTATCGAAAATATCAAAATCACTCTGAACCGAGAGGTAGCTCTAACATATCCGGTACAGAGTAAGTAAGAAGGGACAATCAATTCCTGAGCAAAGAATTTTCTGAAGAAATACTAGACCCATATAGGTGCGACGACTATTCAGACCAGATTGTAAGAAACCGACGTTGGCAGACTCTTAAAACAAGCATTTAATTGCTTACAAAACATATTTTGTGAATATGTTCCAAACGTTTTATTGTATACTGGAATAGTATATTGTGCAACAAGTGGGGAAAGTCCAACTTTTCTCGCGAGTGTGGAAGTTTGTGGCACGAGCCTGAAAGGCGAGTGCCGCAAACACACGAGCGAGAAAAGGACTTTCTCCACATGTTGTACACTATACTTTTCGTACAACTGCACAAATTTCAATAATTCAAGTAATGGACTTGATTCAAATCAAAATGGCCTTCGTTGACAGTATGTGCTAATTTATTGCGTTTCCATAGAAACGACTCAAAAGCCCAATTTCATTGGTCTACCAAGCGAGGTGTGGGCAAAGTGCCGTGGGGAATAATATTTCCCACAGTATGGGCAATACATAGTTTTGCAATTGAGTAAACTATGCAGAAAACGCTACTTTTCATAGCAGTTGTAGGAAAAATTCATTTATCTACTCCTATTGAATTATAAACTCATTATTCAACTGCTTTTGAGCAATTAATAGTATCTATTAACAAACAGCGTGATTTATAATAACTCACTACTTATAACTCACTATTATAAATTGGAAAATATGGATCTGTGCTTCAATACTTCTCTGCTTCTGTTCGATTGGCCGAAAGGGAACATTCCATTATTGTTATTGAGGGGAGGAATGTCCGAGGGAATGTCACTTTTGACGTTTTCAAATTAAGTTGATATCTAATTATTGTGAATGTTTTGCTGAAAACGATTAATTCAGATAGTGAAGATGAAATATTATAAACGTATACATTTCCAAAAGACAAACAGCTAATGTTACCATACAGAATTAATTGCCCGAAAAAATATAAAGGAGTTTGAAAAAATTTTCAAGATTGGTGTAGCAGTAAGATCGTAATCGTTTACAGGGAATATTTTTTGGTATATTTTAATGCATTTTTATAGGCAATTATTAAGGTTTCTATGTCTGTACTATGTACTGGATTCGAGCTAGCCGAAGCTAGTTCGATTGTGATTGGTAGCACTAAGTTTCCATCTCTCTTGTACGGGATCGAGCACATTATGTTTATTTCCCGTTCCTTCTGTCTTAATTCTAAGTCTGTATTTTTTTCTTAGTATTTATTGATATAGTCGTAGATAAAGTATAGTATTCAACTTGCGGTAATGGTCATAACTCACTTGATGAATTACAGCACTCGCCTGCGGCTCGTGCTGCAAACATCATCTGCGTGAGTTATGACCTACATTACCGCTCGTTGAATAATATACTATTAATTCATTCGAATTCTTATTGTGAAAAAGTACGAGTATATCGAAATCAAAATTAAATGGGACTCTTAAAACAAGGATTTAATTGCTTACAAAACATATTTTGTGAATATGTTCCAAACGCTTCATTGTATACTGGAAGATTAATTATAATTCATTTGAATTCTTATTGAGAGAAAGTATGAGTATATCAGATCAAAATTAAATGGGAAACAGTTGTCCCTGCGAATGTAACACAAACAATTGAATTGAGTACAACGGTAACGTAACAAAGGGTTGACAACCCTGGAAAAATTACCCGGTGGAAACATTTGGCGTCATCCAATGCTGTGATAAACATACTATATCTACGTAATTTTCTTGGGAGGATTTCACTCATTCAACATTTCATCCTGTACACTTTAGCTTCAAATCTGCTCCACAAATAATTCACTTTTTTTGGAAACTAATGTGTTTATGGTCACTCCCTTCATTTTCCAGTATTGAAAATTTCTGCTTCAAGTTTTCTGAAAACGAATTGTGCTTTCAAGGTCCTTTTCTTCTTATTAATCATAATAGAGTACAATTAGGGAATTAACGTACAAAGTAACATGCAATGGAAACATATAATTACGATATGCTTTCAACACAATGTCATCCATTACTTTTTTGGACCATACTCTTGAGGTAAATTACAAATGGAAGCTCGATTTTTCACATTTCAATGTCATTAAATATGTCCGCACAGAATCATGGCAGAATCTTCATTTATATTTGTCTATTTTGGATCAAATTGATTTTCTTATCGAATTTCATAACAATTTCGAAAATAAATTGAGCTTGTCTTGAAGTTGACAAACCACAACATTATTTTTGACGATCTGTACAGAAAGGGAGTCTTCAGTCACATTTTTGATGTAGCTATTGAAAAAAAGCGTTAAGAATGAAAAGAATGTGTTTTCTCTTTCATTGGATACAATTTGAAAGAGTTATAATGGCAACTCTGTGCATTAATTTTTGACATTTCTCATGTTATTTGTGTATAATATGACATTGAATCGTGAAAAGAAACACGATTAAACAACGTTTGAAAATTGTTAAGTTATATTATTATATATTATAACCATTTTGTATTGTATAATTCCTATTGGAAAATCCTATACATTCGGCGTGACCATAAACGCAGCCAAATCCACGTTTTAGTTCGCATTGTCTGGTCCAATCGGGCACGTCATCAATATCCATCAATCGGCCCATGTGGTCTGTGCCCTCTTCGATCTTTTTCTGGTCCTTCGGATCGGATGTCAGCGTCCCGGGGTGTTAACACGCTAGATTAACGTATTTGTTTTGTTTTTCGAAATGGCCGCCCAAACGGCGCTGCGGACGGGGAGAGGGGGGTGCAGGCGGACTTTTTAAACGTCGTTGAAATAAAATATCGAGGATCTAATCGCCGAGGAAATCTCGAGAATCGTGGGCGTCAGATAGGCGTTATCGGTAATTTGACAGATATTGAGGGTTCGATGTCAATCCGTGGAAATGTCATTTTTTATCGCCGTGTCCAGTTGTTACCTGAGGAGACGGTCCTGAAATGGTGTCGCCTACGGAATAGGAAATTTTCACGCTTCGAATTCGACATCTCTATTTAAACATACCCACTAGTTGATCGTAAGCAAATTATTGGCAGATTATACTCCGTTTGTTAGTTAAAAATCTGGAAATAAGGAAACTCAAAGTGAAAAGAAAACAGGTGGAAAAATTGAGATTTTCGGGAAAACGTTCGAATACGTCAATTTTGTTCTAGAGAGGAAAATTTTCTACCGCAGCCAGACATTTTGGCGTCCCGGCAAAATAAAATTTCGCCGCCCTGCTTTGTCTAAATTATCAGGCTCAATACTGAGTTTTTCAGATTTTTACCTATAATTTCAGATATAAAGTTCTGATCGCCCAACTGCAAGCATTTTCGTGTTAAACATAGTCGAATCAATCAATGAAATGATACAATATTTCCATGAAATAACTTTTATTTATTTTTTTTTCAATTTTCTAAAGGTTAGGTATGGCAAATTTCACGAAAATTAGTTAATTCGCCATATCCACGTTTTTTCTGCATTTTTACAGCCGTGTGCACCGAATTGCTTACTAATATCGGGTTGAGGGATTAGTTTTATCTGGTAGAAGTAAATTTAATGAGTGGTGCAACACAAAAACAAGGTTTCAACTCGAGTTAAAAAGTAATGTAGGGTTACATTCTTCGGTGCACACGGACGTTAAAAGTATACAAGGATCAACGAGGATGTCAATATTTGGGACTATATTTTTTAGATATACTGCCGAATAGCTTTGTAGAGAATAGAAGTAGTACACTAGTGTAGTAAACCCTTTAATGCACTCACCGCTCCAAATAGGGATTCACGGCTTGGCCTGATAAGCAGTTTTATTTTGTAGTGTCACATCAATAATAAAATGATGAAATGAGAAGGAACTTTGTAAAACACACTTTTATTTATTAAACTCATTGTGTAAAAGAACCGAAAATATCAACTTTTTTGAAATAGAACCATTAATTATATAACTATAAAACATAACAAAATGAAGAATAATAAAAATATGAAGTTTCTTTAAATTGAGAAGCCTCCAGGCTTTGTTTGATTTCATAATTTTCTATACAGGATCTAAGACACATGAGGCATCTTATAGATTTGTCGCCTACTCTATTGCGGGTTTTTGTAACTGTAAGAGCAACTCTGGAGAATTGTCTTTCAACAGGAGCTGGCGTTGATAAAAAATTCTTGGCCATTTTGGCCAAGTTTGGAAAGATATTTCTGAAACAACCAAAATCTACCGATAGATTTCATAGAAATGTGAGAAAACTACTAATAAAGTCACACTGGCGAATGCTTCGGTCTCCCGGCGCTCGAAAAATCCTCTTATTTAGTCTGAGCGCGCACGAGATTGCAGAAATATATTCCGTGCGACGCGTATATATCAAACTCAAGTAATATCAAGTAGCTTGATACAAGTCAAGCAATAAATATCTAAAATCAAGTCAAGTCAAGCTCAAGTATGTAATTTTTCTTGAGCTTGATTTTCAAATCAAGTAGTTAGTTAAAATTTCAAGCTACTAGGCTTGATCCCTAGCTCCAAATCTCCATCAGAACGTTGTTAGCGCCCGCTGGGCGTCCAAGACCTGGCGTGTCGTTATTTATCCGCAGCATTAAGAATTGGCTATGTGCCACTCAGATTTAAAGAGCGGCTAATTTATCGGCCGTGACGAAAATCCCGCACCGCCACGTCTGCCCCGACCATTGAATCCTCCTCCTCTTCTTCTTCTTTTTTTCTTCTTCTTCCCGAACGGGACGGGCGTCGTCGTCATAAATTCCCGTCGATTTCTCAGTTTATTAAATCTCCGAGTCGTGTGTGTAATTGCGATACACATGGTCGCGTAAATCAAGACGGCGACGTCGCGGTGTTGCCAGATCGGTTTAAATTTATCTGCGGATTTGTTTGGAGTTTTTGGGGTATTTATTGGGTCTCTTTTATGAGATTATTGTTATCATCTGAACGGAAAACAGCTTATAACCGTAGAGTAATAAACATAGATAGAGGGAGTATACGCAATTTTTTAATGGCCCCAACATGGTTAGATTACGTTGTCGAATTGTGATATAACGGGTGTTTTTTTTTCGAGGTATATAACTTCAAGTTGGCATTACTGTTCAAGATGGCGACCGATTTAACAGCTGTCAAGTGATTTATTCTCAGTTTGGTTTGGCAATTCATCATGAATAGACTCACGCCTGAACAACGCTTGCAAATAGTGCAATTTTATTTCGAAAATAATGGTTCTGTGCGGAATACGTATCGCGCACTACGTCCATTAGCGATGAAGCGCACTTCTGGTTGAATGACTACGTCAACAAACAAAATTGCCGCATTTGGAGGGAAGCTAATCCTCAAGTGTATGTCGAAACAACGTTACATCCAGAAAAACTGACTGTTTGGTGCGCTTTATGGGCTGGTGGAATCATTGGTCCGTACTTCTTCAAATCGATGATGGCCAGAACGTTACAGTCAATGGTGATCGGTATAGAGCCATGATTACTAACTTTTTCATTCCTGAATTGAACAACCATGATGTCAAGGAGCTGTGGTTCCAACAAGACGGCGCAACATGTCACACAGCTCGTGCAACAATCGATTCATTGAAAGACACGTTTTGGACCTGTGAATTGGCTTCCAAGATCTAGTGATTAAACACCGCTAGACTATTTTCTTGACCATTTGGAAAACAACATTCGCCGTGTTTTTGCCGATATACGGCCACAAATGTTGGAAAAAGTCATCGAAAATTGGACGTCCAGATTGGACTACATCCGAGCCAGCCGTGACGGTCATATGCCAGAAATCATATTTAAAATGTACTGCCATAAGATTATCTTGCGGATAAATAAAATTCATGTCAATCGAATAATCAGTCGTTGTTTTATTGCAATTTTAAGTTCTATAGTTTCAAAAAAACACCCTTTATCTGCAGAAATCCAAGCTCTGGCAACTTTTGGTCTCCTAGTGCCATCGGTTGTTTCACGTCGTTTGGCGCGCTTGAAATTTATTTCTGATCTATTTAGGTATTTATTTCAATATATTTTGAATTAATATGAAACGTTGATTCACTATGGGACATATGAAGTGCGTTTTTTATGGAGAAACTCGCGAATTGAGTGAAATATCGTATCACTCATATGTTTATATTTCCGCGCTCTCCATGTTGAATTTGATAGTTCATGTTGGGGACAAAATTTGTTCACAGCTTAAGGCATAATTATGCTCCCTCTATCTATGTTTAATACTCTGAGTGTGCAACAGAAGGCTTGGAATTTCGGAAGTAGATCTCAACTCTAGCCCGATTGCAAAAGTTGCCACACGTAACTCGTATAATTTTTTGTCCGCATTTTCCTTTATGATCGGATCAAACCATAAATTTGGCAACGTCGCCTGTAGGTCACCGTCATCCTGTTGGGGCGATCGCTAATGAGCCTGTCCGACCGTTGTCTTTTATGGGATGTTATGCAATTATCGAATGCCTGAAATATCTGAGATTCTCAGTACTCGTCCCGATAGTGGTCTAGAAATATTGTCACTTATCGATTCTAAAAATGTGACAGTGATTTTTTGCTTCCATTGTACCGATATTAAGGGGACATCTCAAGTTTGTCGCTCGTTTTGGTGCAAAACTCACTGTCAATTTAACATAATCGTATATCGTTCGAAACACTGCCAATTTAACACAATCGTTCGAAAAATATTCCAAATCCGAAGACTGATAAATGAAAATCTTATTGTAAAATGGACATTTTTTATGAGTCACCCTGTATAATTTTCCTAAGGGATAATTCGAAGACTACAAAAAAAATTCCAAATTCAAAGACTGATCAATGAAAATCTTATTGTGAAATTGACATTGTTTTCATGGGTCACCCTGTATAATTTTCCTGAGGAATAATCCGAAGTCTACAAATTTTCAGCAGAGCCCCCCCCCCTTAACTCGAATTCCACATCGCTCCGTTTCAGGGAATTCTCCGCCTCATCCGCGTCGAAGGGGACCACCACCACGGCGTCCGCCAGCTGGGCCAAACACCATCAATCAGCGTCGTTTATTTGCGACTGGTGCGACGTCACGGCGAACACTTTCGCAGCTCAATCAAGCGGGCGCATTTCTAATTCCGACCGCGGAACCCGCAGACAAATTGCCCCTACCTTGAGAACATTTAAAAGCATTGCAAGGCTAAGTGGCCTGAGTAATGTCATTTGTCGTTGGAGGATGCGTGCGGAAAATAGAGCTTTCGGGACGGTGGAGGGGGAAGACGAGAGGAAAATGCCGAGAGGACTATTTTTTTTTTTGAAGAAGGGATTTAGGGCGTTTTAAAATTAATGGGGACGAGAATAAGCTCTTAAATTTCTGGATATGTTGAGTTTATCATTTTCGATGAAAAGGCGATGGTCGAGAATATTTTTTAGTGATATAAACAATGATTTTTTTTCTCTTTTCTCAGATTTTAGGTGGTATCAAACAGGAGAATTTTAATATCGGAAATATTTTATAATTAGAACGTAAACTGAGCAAATGTCAATCTAAACATTATGGAAGTTGAGTTGCAAGATTTAAATGAAGATGAAAAGAAAAACAATAAATGAGAGATTCCTCGGATTTTCCTATGATTGAAAAAGAGTCCTTCAAATATAGGCCCGCAAACGCTTTATTTTCAATATACAGAGTGTTTATGTAGTCCTACTTTTTTGTGATGATTATACCAGTTTATCGAATGTTTATTAATCCGCGCTATGATAGGGTAAATAAGTATCAAAACTTATAATAAACTCATTTATGAGAACTTATACTTACATGATCTTTATAATAATTTGGAAAACTGGAGAATTTGTGGCGGTAAAAGTAATTAGACATAATGTCTGTGTCTAGCAGAATTTGCCGTCACAATACTTAATATAAATGTACCTGCATTAGTGTAACAAGGTCTTTCGTAGTACTTATGCATACAACTTTATCATTCATAAAGTTCTCAGAAAGATACAACAGAGGATAATCTTTCCCCTACCCTATAAAGCGTGCAGGTACCATGATACTATTGCGCAGGCATAAAACTTAGAGAATAAGAACAGGAAGAAGAAATTCACGGTATAGAATATTATCTTATATTGGTAACCCAGGTATAAAACTGGGAAAAAAGAGTTCAGTGGTGTAAGTTATGATTCCACCCAATAAATTTGCATTCAAAATTTGCATTTTACATGATGAAGACCTCAAAGTGCCAAATTTAGGTTAAATATCTTGTGGAGGGAAAGCGTTTGGGGGTTCATGTTTATAGGACTTCTTTTCTTAAAATGACCCCAGAAATCTGTCATTTTCATACCTCCAATTAGGAACACGCTGTATATGTGACCTCAAAGGTTGTAATTAGTGCATACATAAAAAAGCGCTCAAAAGCTCCTGACCTCATCATGTCAGTGTTTTTCTAGTTTTCACGCTTTGAATAATCCTTGGATTACTGAAACCTCTCGAAAATGAATATTTAGGTTGTAGCATTCATTGGACGCTGCTCAAATCAACCCGTTCCCAAAGTAGTACACAAGGAAACATCGAAAAACATACAACATACTAATCTCGACGCCGTTCATCATCGGCTCACGTCACAAAAACCGCCCAATTCAACGTAGAGGCGTCGCGTCCGAATCGAGAAGAATTCCAGCTGTTGTCCACTTGATTAATCATCGATACAAATCCTGGATGTTGTGCAACATACCGAACAACGCCAGTCAAGTCGCCGTGGATCCAACAACAACGCAGCGTAATAACCTAATTATTGTCGTGGTGAATTCGTGAAAAACACCGGTTCTTACGACCAGATCCAAGAGATAAATCATTTCGCGTGTTGCTACATCGGAAGATCGTAAGTCTCGGGGACCTGCACAAATCGCTGTCGGTTGTAAAACACATCTCGAAACGACGACACATGTAAGCTAATGACGGAGTGCTCCGAGCAGAGTGGAGCATAATCGATGGATATCAATAATCGAAATATCGAGAAGTTTCAGCCGTTGCACGATCGTACGCTGAAGTTATTTGTGGGATGTCGTGGTATTTGTTGTCTTTTGAGAAACTGCTTTATTATCTGAACTCGACGTTCATCTTCAATGTGATAACATCGAAGATCTAACTTAACTACTCGCATTTTGATTATTGTATACTTCTTTGGTGTCCACAAATGGATTGTTGAAGTAATCGAGATAAAATACTCTTTGCGAGAAGATGAACAATTAGAATTTTTTTAAAAATCAACTGCTCAAATGCTCGAGAGGATCTTGAGTCAAGATTCGTTTGTGTATAGATTACAGACGAACTATAGATTCTGCTCACTTAGTTATCTGCTTCATTAAATCTAACATAGAAGTCATGAATCTCAAAGATCTCAATATAGAGCCTTGGGGTACACCCATTTCGAGATCAATCAACCCTGACCTCGTTGCTAGATAATATACAACAATCTAATGATCTCAATTGTTGGAGATACCAATTTCTCGACAAAATCTAGACAGATGATTGAAGATCGCACATCTTACCATTCGTAGGTTCACCACAAGTTCTCTTGTACTTCTTGGCTAAAGCCCTAATATCAAGTAAGGTAGCTAATTAGTTTATATTACACATTTTGATCCCGAATTTCATTATGAATTTGTGGAAACATGCATGCTTCTTCAGATGTTCTCAAACACCGGGCTCAAAAAGTCAACAAGGGTTGCTTCCAGTCTCTCGATGATTTTATATATTATTTATATATATATATTTATATATTATCCACTCTTACTATTTCTGGGTGACAAATAATTTGATCGATTTTTCGTGACCCATCGAAATATTTCAATAAGCTGCAATAATCGTAATGCTTCCAATAAGAGGAAAACAAAGCCTACAAAATTACAGTCGGTTGTAGGACGCAAGCTAATGGCATCATGAGAATAACTACTTGTGTAGTTGTCACCAGTGCCACAAAAGGAAATGGAACCCGCAATGCTCAACATATCCTTGAGAGACAAAATCATAAACAAGGCAATCAGGGATAGAACCAAAATCAGGGATTTTATGAAGGAAATAATGGTCAAGAAATGAAGATAGGCTGATAACATAACCAGATATGATAGCAACAGATGGATACTAAGAACATTACAATGGAGACCATGTGAAACCAAGAGAAATAGAGGCAGACCACAAAGAATACGGCTGGACGATATCTCAGAGATGGCAGGTAGAAAATGGCTGAGTAAGGCTAGATATGGACAAATATGGAAGAGTATGGAGGACGCATTCATTCAGGAGTGGATGGTGGATAATTGGAAAAGAGTATTACCACTGATAACATCAGTATTCCAAGTACCATCATTCCAGAGGTTGCAGTTCAAAATAACTATATAGAGCTACAGCCTCAAAAGTCAGGATAGCTACGATGATTGCCGACCTTCTCCACGGTAGAAGAATCAAGGATCAAAAACTTATTTCAAGATGTTAGGAAATCTTCATATCGACGTCTCGAGAAGTATACGAATTTAGGCTATTCCAGATAGCAGGAACAGCTATGATGGGGCCACAATGACATCCCGTCATTGGTTGCTTGATCAGAACTTGGTTCTGTTCATCACTTGTTGGCTCAATCTTGATATTCTATCTTTTTCCTTTGTCCCGTTCAAGCGATTCTTTCGGAAACTCTCGAGAGGCCAATAATCGAAGAGTTCGATGAGTCCTATTCGAAATTCGACTAGCCACCTAATCATCGCCATGAATCCAACACGAAAACACTGGTTTTGAAGCACATATCCCCATGATAAATCATTTCGCGTGTAGCTACAACAACCCAAGATATCTCGAGCCTTCACAAATCGCTATCGGTTGTAAAACACATCCAGAACCGGCGACACACATGTAAACCAACGACGCACAACTCGGAGAGCATTCTCACGGAACCCCAAAAGACGATATTAACGGCCCGAAATCGAAACTACGCCTGCCACACATGCTCTTAATTAGGCGTGTGTGTGCATTCGTGTTTTCCTCGGAAAAAATGAAAGATGACGGCTCGATCAGGTGTCGCGCCCTGGTCCTTCGAGAGCGGATCCTCGATCGCACGCTAGATTTGGACCAAAACATCCGTTGCGGAATCCTTTTTCTGGGCGCTCCTCGATCAGAAAAAGACGTTTCGCTATCGCCGACGCGTACACCGCACATCTGTTGCTTTTGATTGATACGGCGCAAAAAAAAAAAAAAAAGTCGGGACGTATTTATGTCTTGGCAAGCCTGGGTTAAGTGGCCGCGTTATTTATCTGTAACGAAACTCTGTGGGACTTGAATGTTTTGGTATTTTTTTTTTTTTTGGGAGTTTTCGTGCGTGACATAATTTATTGGATGAACGGTATGGCGAGCGCGTTTTTTCGGATTGGTGGAGTTGACATTCGATTCCTTGGTTGGAAATATGGTCCGTGGTATGAGTTACATAATGCGCTACATACGTCTTCTTAGAAGATCTGAAATGAGCTTGACAGCTCACTTAATTACTCGTTACATGAGTTTGATTTTATGAAACAACGGAACATGTTCGTGAAGTTCTCTTGAATACGTTTCAGCTGTTAATAAATAGAACTGTTAATTGGCTTCCAAAAAGATGTGATGAATCACCTTGATACTGACTCATGGTCTCTGGCAACAAAACTAGAATTAACTTAATAAGCCCCCGATCTAGCCAATAAAACTTATTTTTTCTCAAAAAGTCGACTTCATTCGTCGACATAATAACCTTCAAGAGTTTTGATACAGACTTCATCCTCGGCAATCACCTCTTTATAAGAGTCAAATTTCTTTACCTGTAGCACCTTTTGATCTTTATTGTAAAGACTGAAATAACATATATCAAGCCATTGCTTCGCTTGCACAGTATTTTTTCCTATCATAAAACATGAAACTCGTTTTTATCCACTTATCTTGTGTTGACCTACCAATCTTGCGATCAAAGGTTCGTATCCTTAGAAGCTGAATTTCTTTTTTTTAATTCAACATTTTCTTTTCATTTCAAAACTTTTGGATTTGTGATATATTTTCAAATCCACAATTGTATATATCATCATGAATGAATATTATATTGAAGGAAATATATTTATTCCCGATTGAATATGCAAATTTGAATATTTGGAATCCGACATTTTTCCTAATTGTTGAATTTATAAGGAGCAGAATATTTATTACTTTCTGTATCTACCTGCTGTAATCCAAGGTTTGGCAACTTTTGATCTCCTAGTTTCATCGGTTGTTTCACGTCGTTTGGCGCGCTTGAAGTTTGTTTTCTGAATTTCTGATATATTTAGGTATTTATTTGAATATATTTTGAATTGATATGACACGTTGATTCACAATGGGACATAAGAAGTGCGTTCTTTGTGGAGAAACTCGCGAATTGAGTGAAATATCGTATCACCGATATATTTTCATTTTCGCGAGCTTCATGTCAAATTTGATAGTTTATGGTGGGGAAAAAATTTGCTCAATGAATATATGCCCCTCTATCTTTGTTTATTATTTTGAGGTCGAGGACTGAAGCAGAAGAGAGCCATAAGAACAATTGCGGGTTTTAATAATACCACTTCCTGCAGGGAATATTTCAACAAATTAAGAATACTTACCTTCTATTCCCAGTTCATTTTTTCATGTCTAAATTACATTAATGAAAATAAACACAAATTCGAATTCCATCAATACGCTACTCGCAATAGAAATGATTTCTGTATTCCATATCATAGGATCAAAAATGCACAAAAAGCCACTAACTATTTAGGCATAAAGTTATATAACCATCCACCTGTGGACTTCAAAACTCAAGACGATTTCAAGAGACGCCTCCGAAATTTGATGATTTCGAAGGCCTATTATTCTATTGAGGAGTTGCTGTCCGATGTACTTCAGTGTATTCATTTTTGATACTGTTTTCTGTTTCAAATGTTTTGGTATATATATTTTTTTTGACTATTAATTGTTACCTTTGGCTTTGTAACTATTTGTGAAATAAATTTGATTTGAAATTTGAACTCGCCAAGAAGAATATTTCTCTCATAAAAAATGAATAATCCAAGTTTGTCCAATCAAAGTCGAATCACCCTGTATACCTACCAACCTCATAAACACGACAAATCATCCAAATCGACGAAATTTTTTCACAACAACCTGCGAACCAACGAAACCCATTGAATGCAAATCTCTTCATTCACCTTATGATGACGCCATCCCTCTCGAAACGCGGCAATTAAGATAGAGACGATTGTTTCGCGAAATGATTCAGCCGAAAACGACGTCGTCCTTCCACACAGAAGGGTTAACGACACTCGGCTTCTCTCACGACACCGTCCGAAAAACCGTCCCAGTCTTATTGTTTCGTCGCCCCGAAATCGAGGTGATAAAATTCAAATTGGCCGTTTATGCTAATCGCCCGAAGGATCATAACGCTATCGATTGCCTCTCTCGACCAAGTACAAGGCGCCTTGATTAATTTGGACGTCGCACGGCACTGCCAACGGTCGTTACTTGCTCTTTTTTTTGTCGAAGATCTGAAGGATAGAAAAGCTGGTCGCGTATAAACGGAAACAATGAGATGATTGGAGAGGCCTGGTCGAGGTTTTTTCCAGGTGAAGGAATGGTGTGGCGGAGGGGTCGGTTTTTGGGCCACTATTATTCTTTTCAATGTTCTGTTCTGTAGCGAGGTAAAACTCTGTCATAAACCAGATTAATTCATTTAAATTAGCTTTTTCTCCCGACCACGGACAATTCAGACTTAACAAATCGTTAATCCACAATGGTGGTATAAATCAAGGATACCGAAATTGTTATTTCCATTGTTGATCATTACAGTCTTCTTCATGTATCTACCATTTCCTCCTAGAACGTTGGTTACCATATGCTCCCTCATACAAAGTATTTATATGAAGACCATACCAATAACTCGAATTTTTTGAGACAGGATGTTCTTCTTCCACTTGTGGTTGCATGGTGATCGTAAATAATCGATATTTATTATGAATTCAGGTGTATAAAGGATTCTACAAGCGTGGCCGCGATATTCTATGATTTTATGCGTTTGGGATTATCGGTAATGAATCCATTTTTCGTCTCCAGTCACGATGCGATGCAGAAATCCCTTCCGTCTTTGGCTTGCAAGCAGCTGTTTTTCGTCTTCAACAAGTACGGCACCCAATTTCCTTGTTTCTGAATCATTCTCATGACTTTCAAGCATTTCGAAATGGCTTGTTGCGTCACTTCCAATGCCAATACGTGTTGCGTTTGACACGAGTCTTGACCAAGTAATGCCTCCAATTCTGCATCTTCGAAAACCTTCTCTTCTAGTCTACGACGTCAAAATTACCGTTCTTGAAAGGTTGAAACCACTTTCAGCATGTTCTTTTACTAATAGAGGTCTCACCATATGTATCTGTGAGCATTCGATGAGATGATTTCTCCATATTAAAGCAGAAAATTAAAAACTTCCGCAAATGACGAGAATTTGGCTCGTAAGCTCGAGAATAATCGAGAATGAATTTATGATGCAGATACAAATGGACTAATATTTCGATGCCGTTATGTTTACAAATATCAAAGCTCATTGTACGACATCTACGATCTATTTATTTCGACTACCACTTACCGCTACAGCCATCAATTGCAAAACGGCGAAAGCAAAGTTGTACACCTAATAACATAACATTCTTATTTCTATTTCATTTAAGATTCCTGGACCTTTCTTCATCATTTCAATCGCCCTGATATTCCTTATTTTATCCAACCACGTTACGTTTTCTCAACATTCTACTACAATCCTGATTTACTGAGTTTTTAGATCTATCAAACTCAACAGTGGATCGAGTGGTTATTTAATGAAAGTATGAAGTTTGCGTGGAATAGTTTTTTTTCCACGATTCTCTGCCAATATTGGCCTCGTCTAAGCGCCTAGATCTATTCAAAAATTGCGAAATCGCCCTAGCGTCAACCAAGCGTCGTGAAATGTGAAATCGACTGCGAAATTGAGGAAATCGCCGATTGCCCAAACAGAAGAGCCGACGTCAGTTATCTCGCCAGATATCCATCATCGGCTTGGGGAAAGTCAACCGACCGCTAAGAAAGGAGGGTTCTCTGGATTTAATTGCGAAAATTGCCATTATCTCCTCATGTCTCAATAAAATTTCACTTTCCGATAGCGCTCCGCGTAGATTGTATGTTAATTTCGAGTCGATCAGATTGTTTGTTTAGAGACCAGAGGTACCAAAAGCAGGGCACTTAGGATATCCCTAAGACCGCAACCTTCATCAACTTCGAAAAATTTTTTTTTTCGAGGAAATATATTTAAGTCGTTAAGTTGATACAACTGGCCTAAATACAGTTTGTGCACAACCTGCTTTTATTCACTTTGTTCCATTGAGTCAATGAAACTTGACTTGATTTCAAGTCAAGTAGAGTATTTATTCATCAAGTACTTGAATCTTATCAAGCTACTATCCTTGTGTCACATCGATTCAAAAATGATGAAATGAGAAGAAACATTGCAAAAAACACTTTTTTCGGCAACCGTCCGGGAAGTGCTCACTTCCCGGACGCTTTTTCTCTGAGAAAGTAGCATTTCCCGGCCTAGTCCGGAAAGTACGTACTTCCCGGACTAGGCCGGAAAAGCATCATAGAATCCATAGCAACCGTTCATATGAAATTAGTTGTCAAAAATTTGCATGTTTTTTTATCGCAATCGCAATAAAATAAGGAAAGCAGCAGCGATAGTGTTATTTTACATGGTTGCCGAAAAAATATTTTATTTATAAAACTTATTGTAGAAGAGAACCGGAAATATCAACTTTTTGAAATAGAAAGAAAAAGTGAATTACTATAAATCATAATAAAATAAAAAATAATAAAAAAATTAAATTTCTCAATAATGAGAAAGCTCCAGGCTTTGTTTGATTTCATAATTTTTCTTCCAGGATCTAAGACGCATGAGGCATCATATAGATTTGTCGCCTAACATATTCCGGGTTTTTGTAACTGTAAGAGCAGCTCTGTAAAATTGTCTTTCAACAGGAGCTGAAGATGCTGGTGTTGATAAAAAATCCTTGGCCATTTTGGTCAAGTTTGGAAAGGTTTTTCTGAAACTATCAAAATCTACCAATAGATTTCATAGAAATGTGAGAAAACTACTAATAAAGTCACACTGGCGAATGCTTCAGTCTCTCGGCGCTCGAGGAATGCCCTTATTTAGTCTGAGCGCGCACGAGATTGCAGAAATATATACCGTGCAACGCGTGCATATCAAGTTCAAGTAATATCAAGTAGCTTGATATCAAATCAAGCAATAAATATCTAAAATCGAGTCAAGTCAAGCTCAAGTATGTAATTTTCCACAGTTCGATTTTCAAGTCAAGTAGCTCGTTAAAATGTTAAGCTATTTGGCTTGATGAATTCCTAATTGAGGCATCCGGATTTTCAGACGTTCATGATATATTGTCCATTCTGACAAGGGTAAAACTATCAACAGTTAATGAAGGTATGGGATCGATTGGAAGCAAAAATCAAGAATAAACTCCCTCAAATACAAAATAAAAATTGTTCTCACCAAAACAATGCAGGAAAAGAAATTTAGCTCTAAGGAATAAGTGTTTGCCGAGTTGAATTATATTTCGAATTCGAAGTTAAATCTTTCTACCGAAAAGGTATTGAAAAGTTTGAGGAATATAAGAGTACTTGCATCACTCATAAAGGTGACCAATGAAGTCTCAGGCCAAAATCTCAAAAAATTATATCGAACAGCCGCAGTAATTCCTTGACATGGCACCAGTAGACTTGTTTTCCCAGACAATGTAATGCATAATTTGTAACAAGGTAGATTCGAAAGCGATCAAATAAATTGAGATGAATCAGAAAATTTGGAGTTATATAACAATGAATACTGGATATTCGGCTTTCGCATAGAATTGGCAACGTCAATTCGGATAAATTCACTTCTAGCAACCGTTTGAGAACTACCGAGCAATCGGAGTAAATAATCTGGAATGGATGTCTAAGGCGCTCGAATGTAGAATATGTAAATCATTCCAATTATGCATATTATAATTCACGCTATAACGATCCTTGGCAAATAGATGCTGTTTTGTTTGAATAATTTACATCTCGTTTCGCGTACCGGGTAGGTACACGGATCCCGTTTAGTTCAGTCATTATGTTCCTTTCCAGATTACTATTAGATTAGAACTAAATTGTGTGTGAATGCACGGTAGCGCGAGGTAGGAGAAGAAAAAAAAACTTTCGCGTCCGATAGTTTCGCATGTTGATGAGTGTAATCGAAAATTTATAAGGATGTCGATTTTATGAATATAATGTGGAGATTGCTAGTTGACGGATTTTGAAATCGACTCCTGTAATATAAGATAATGTCTTTAATAGTCCGTTCAAATATAAGACGGAGCAATATAAAGCAAGTAAATATCATAGTTTGCGCACTTTTATTGGTGAAACATTCATAAATCATCATTCTTTCGTCCCTAACAGAGTGATAGGATCGTACTCGCAACGGAATGTGAATATCAATTGTGAATTGATGATAGATTTGTATATTCAATTCACAGAAGAGTAAAGAAGAAAATATTCGGTTTAACTTGTCGACCTACTTTTCATGCTGAGATGTTTTCAATACTTAAATTTAGGGAGTCATCAAGCCAAGTAGCTTGACATTTTAACCAACTACTTGATTTAAAAATCAAGCTCGTGAAAAATTACATACTTGAGCTTGACTTGATTTGAGATATTTATTGCTTGATTTGATATCAAGCTACTTGATATTACTTGAGCTTGATAAACAAGCGTCGCACGGCATATATTTCTGCAATTTCGTGCGCGCTTATACTAAATAGGGGGATTTCTCGAGAGCCGAGAGACTGAAGCATTCACCTGTGTGTCTTTATTAGCAGTTTTCTCACATTTCTATGATCTATTGATAGATTTTGGTAGATCAAGAAATATCTTTCCAAACTTGGTTAAAATGGCCAAGGATTTTTTATCAACGCCAGCATCATCAGCTCCTGTTGAAAGACAATTTTCCAGGACCAGAGCGGCTCTTACAGTTACTAAAACTGGCAATAAGTTAGGCGACAAATTTGTTAGATGCCTCATGTGTCTTAGATCCTGGATGGAAAATTATTAAATCAAACAAACCCTGGAGGTTTCTCTATTGAGAAACTTTATTTTTTATTATCTTTCATTTCGTTATGATTTATAGTGATTGAATTTATGTTTCTATTTCAAAAAAGTTGATATTTTCGGTTCTTTTATACAAAAAGTTTAATAAATGAAAGTGTTTTTTTGCAAGGGGTCTCCTTTCATCATTTTGTTTTCGATGTGACACTAGACAAAAAACTGCTGAAAATCAAGTAGCTTGATATGATTCAAGTACTTCATAAATAATTACTTGACTTGACTTTGGATTGAAAAACTACTACTTGACTTGAGCTTCACTTGAAATCCAGACAAGCTCAAGCCAAGTAGCTTGAACATCAAGACAAGCCGTGAATCCCTATATGGAGGAAACAAATTCAAGAAAATACCTGAAATAGTATCACTCCACCCTCTAGAGGGTAGCAAGACTGCGAAAAAAACAAACTGTTCCGTCTCTTATTCGAACAGACTCTAGTATTTCCGAAAAAACCTTGTTTCAGCGATAACAACTTTATAATTATTGCTATTTTTGACTATGATTTCGTCAGAATGTCTATGATTGCCGAGGTTGAAGCCTATTTGGAAATCAAAGACGAAAAAAGTATTGAAGTTAGAACACGAAATCACAAGTTATTCAGACCATCGTCTGAGTTAATTCGTGGTAAAATGAGAGCTAAGTGGAGAAAGAAGCGTATGCGTAGGTTGAAGCGAAAACGCAGGAAGATGCGTGCAAGGTCCAAGTATATGTTCCAATACTCTTGTGAAGCTATGGGATCTCCATTATTTGGAAAAAAGTTCTTTGATTTACAGATTGTAGTATAATTTGGTTATCATTGTAACAAACAAAAAAATTATAAAATGTTGAGAATTTTTATCAAGTGGGTACTCCCTTTTCGTGAATAAAACAACCAAATTCATTCAAAGAAACTATGCCAAACGCCAGCCTTGATTATTATACTACTCATTTAGCCTCTGATACATCTAGCACCTCTATTTTCGGCGACACCACGTCGGCACCTTTTCGACAGACGCGTTTCTACACACTCCCTATCTTTTTTTCTTTCCGCCATTTCACCAGTCGTAAAAATCAAAGACCGGTGGTAGTTTACGACGCGCCGAGCGCCGTAAGTCAGCCATCGGATAGCCGTGTCCGATCCTTAATTGTCGGTAATGCGTGGCGTCACGTGCTCTTCTCTCCGGCCGCCGCGGGAATCTGCCGACGTTTTCGGCACGTCAAAGCGTCGCGTTGATGCGTCAGTGTACGGGAGGACGCCCCTGGAATTCATCGGATTCGAATTATCTACTTAACTTTTTAGACGGAGGTGACAACGTATTGGCCGCCAATACATCCGGATTTGTCGCCGATCGAGCAATTGTACTGTCGGCTGGCGTTACAACAGCAAAGTGCATTCAAGAGCGTTCAAGATGAGTAAATTTTTCTTCGAGAGACCATCAAGGTCTTAACTGAACTCAATATCATTAAAGTCAATAAAATTGTGACTGAAGTTTGGGAGAGACATCAGCTGAAATATTGTCGTACGAATCAATTGGTACTAAATTTGTCAGTTGTCTCAGCAACCATAAAAAAGTCCACGAAATGGTTTTGGGCAACATTTGACCTCCAATACATCGGGATTTGACGACAATCGAGCAATTATACTGCCGGCTGGCGTTACAACACAGATACTGCCGAGTCTAACTTCCAATAGTTTTGAATAACCACGGTTCAAATCTGCTGCCAATTCAATGATTTTTTACAAACATGGTAAAATATTTGGAGTATTTTTTTGTCTATATCGATCAGGGAAACTCCCGTACGTCTTGTGAATTGAGAGGGTCGCATACACGTACGCGCTTAAGTAAATGCAAGTCTTGAGACTTGTCCGCCGCCTTTGAAGTTATCCGAACGAAGATTGTCAATCTCGTCAACGTTTTAGCTGTCCTATTGAAACAATCAGCATCGTATTGATGAGGTCGTCGAGTGGATAAAGGTAATGTTCAGACGCTAATTAGCGAATGATTATTTCCATTGTAAAAGTTACCTGATGCTCACTTACCTTCCTTCCCTGCTAGGTTTGATATATAGTACTCATTCTTACCTAAAACAAAAGAAAAAAGTTATTTATATGATGGTTTGTTTAATGGATGAAGATTTATTTATTGAGAAAGTATTGCAATAAAATCCTTAAGTCTGAAAACTGCCTGCCACAGTTGTAGAAGAAACGCCCTGTAGCTTTCTAACTATTTTTTTTATGTCTTCATGTACGCTCACATACAGGGTCAGACTATGTCTAAGAGAAATGTATTGTTTCTGATGATAATGAACTATGAATTTTTGATACTTATTTGAAATGAAAACCTTTTCGGAAAGTGAATAAAAGACTTTGAATTTAAATTTTCGCATTCTCAGTGGATACATATCTGGCATAATTTCAAAACAAAACCAGAAAGCTCATATTCAATGCCCATTCGTCATGCCTCTCAGCAAGATTGTTTACACAAGCTCACGGTGGGACGTCCCATGAATCTAAAGGCCATTTCACACGTAGGCCAAGAAGTGAAGGTGGCTATTTATGTAGTACCATAATCTTCGAGAAGAAACCATAAGAGAGAAATATCATTTTCACCTTATCGGGCATTCTGCTTTTTTTACTATCACACATTTTCAATCAAACACAACAGAACTACTCATTTCCGATTGTACCTACTTTGTGCTTAATTCAATTTAAGTATCAAGTTTTTTATTACTGACCCCCAGTACTATGGCACATTTTCTATCAGAAACTACAATACTGATTAGTTTTTTAATTTTTATACTTTTCTTAGTTGGTAATAGTTAGTAGTAGTCCCAACATCCAATGAGTACTCCGTTCATTTTCAAGATAGTATTGAACTGTATATTTTTAATTTTAATTCACTACTTTTGTTGTAACGACAGTACTACTGCATATTTTCTATGACAGTCTACAGTTCTGATGCAAACTGATCGCAAACTATAATTTTTTCCTAAGATTGTAGAATTCCAGTTCTTATGGAAGCATTAGTACTAAAGAAACACCTTTTCCATAAGAAAACCAAGTACTGCCTAGTTCTGACGTTCAATTGTACTTCTTTCAATTGAATGCAACATTCTCAACATCCAAAGGGTACCAATGAACTCATTACTACACAATTATGATTTTGGTTATTGTTTAAGGGAAGTATATAATTTCTTCAAAACGATGAAGAATTTTACTTCAATAGCAAGAGTACATATTTCGCACCATTCAGTACTACCATACATGTTCATCAGAAAATGAAGTCCTACCCAGATCTAACTGTGATTTACTTTTCGTTGCAATCTATCATTTCTTCATAGCGTTGTAGAATACTTCTCTTTGTGTCAGCAGTCTTCTTCTTTTAGTGCCTCTCCTAGGGAAGATTCTAGCGTCAACCATGTCAAATTCGTCTTCTTTTGGGGCAGGGTGAACCAACGTTTGGACATTCAATCCTGTCCAGTCTCTTATATTCTTTATCCAGAAGTATTGACCCCTTTCTGGACCTCATGTTTCCTCTTTATGATCAATTGGAGCAATTGATACTGATGATCCCTTAACAAGTGACGGAAGTAGGCCGACTCTGGACACTTGCATACCATGTGTTCAGCTGTCTCTGCTTCTGATCCACAGAGCCTGCAAATTTCATCTGCTGACTTTCCCATACGGTACAAATGATGTTTGTACCGACAGTGCCCCGTCAGCAGTTCCACCATCACCCGAAGCACAGCTCCTGGCAGCTTCAAGAGCTTTCTGGCGAAGGAAGGTAAAATCATCAAGAATTTCTTGGGCTGAGTAAGTCCAGGAGTGTTTGTCCAGTGGGTCAAAGCCCACTGGACATGTTATTCAACTCAGCTGTAGATACTAATAGAAGACAATTCGATACAACCCCACATTTTCATCAAATATTACAGTGATAAAAAAAGGGGGTAGTTTTTTTTTTACCGCGTTTCACGTCAAATCCTACATCTCCCAGCATCCGAACAGTACCATCAACCGTGGACCACACGTGGGAACCTTCCGGACGACGCAATCGTCCTAATTAACCAGCAGATACCTCGACGTCTATCTAGTCTCGCGGATCGTGCCTTTCTTCTTCTTCTTTTTGGAACGGAAGCCGCGCGCCGCCCCTCACCCAAACCCGGCGGTGGGCGGCGGTCTCGCAGCATGGCCAACCGGTCGTAAATTAACCGATTGATAATTGGTTTTCAGCGATTGTAATTAAACGTCATCTCCTCGAAATCGAGCCGTGAGCATTCGGATTTATGGCGGAGGCGAGATCGCGTTCGGCTCGGTTCACACCGAGCTTGGTCTAGAGGACGCGACGTGGAAAAAGAAGAGATCTGTGTTCGATGCGGACGATACGGAGATTGTTGTTCTGTGATTCCGAGATCAATGGGGAGAAATCTTGTGTATTTTGTAATGTAATGTTTATTTAGGTTTTTTCAAGCAAATGTTGGTATTACCATAAAACGCTTACATCATAACTTGTTCTTCTATATTCGCTGCTGTGATGAAAGTTTGTTGTGATTTGTAACGAAAGGAATGAAAAAAATTCAAATTTAAACAGCTAGCTGTAAGGGGAAGGTTATTCATCCTTATTATTCAGAGAAGCTGGGTACTTTGATTGCCTGATCACTTTGGATATGTGAATGAAATTAAAGTCGAGGAATAATAAAAATTTGAAAATAATCACAAGTTAGCTAGATCTTCATAGTGCACTCTTTGTACGGCACTTTTGGCTTTGGTTTCTTCTGCAGCTGAATACTGTTGTTCTGTTTGGTTAAATACGACTCATGTTCATAAAATTGATGCACAGGTCAACGTTTCTATGAGAATTATTAGTGAAACTATTAAATCCACACCTCTACATTGGTATCTGAGTGCTATAACATATACTTCCGCCTCATATTCGTTGGCGTTGCACTCAAGACATCCTGGAATAAAATTCATTTCTACCCGAACCTATTTCCAATTGTATCTCACCTCGAAAATGTCATGCAAACCTTAATGGATTAATACTTTCCTTCAATTCAATAAAAGTGACAAGAGAGCTTGGCGTTCGAGAGGCAGTTTTTTGTAATAAAAGTCTAATCGTTGATCCTTAAGAGAAAGTTTCAGATTTCGGTCTTCCTAGAACAATTTGGTGTACATAAATCAAGTCATGTCATGGTCGTTGCAATGGTATGCTCTTCAAATGGCATTTTATTGAAAGCCCACTATGCGAGTGTGGTGTAGAAGAAATCATTGACCACTTGGTGAATAGTTGTCTAATTATAAATTTCATGGTGACTTCTAAGCTATCTATTCTGTTTTAGATTCCTTCTTAGAATGGGCCTCTAACTTTAAATCAATGTTATGGAAACTATTACACTTATTTATTTATTATTCTTTTTTTTTCAGATTCAATTAAAATATATGCGTCGTCAACTTTTCGTATGAGGGAGGGATGGGAAAGATTTTGTTTGGATAAAGAATATCTAATAGAAATATATCAGCTCATTCTATAAACGAATACAAAACCAATCAACCTATAATATTAGGAGCAGAGTTTTTGCTTAGGGTTTTATCTGTGCTTTTGAATTTTGAAATGTATGATGCCCCGTTCACATTTCCCCTGCTAATACTGAGATTTTTCTACATATTCAATCGAAGCCGCAGAGCAGGGCAGTGCGAAAGAAGCGGCAGTCAGTGCCGTACACTCAATTAGAGATAAGTTGTAGAAATAAATTAATGTAGTAGTGAAAATAAATTAGTGTAACAGTTGAAATAAATCATCTGTAAATAGTTATTTATAGTTGTGTACCTGAAATAAATTAGTGTTAGCCAGAAGTATCGATTTAATTAACGAAAAAACGTTACAATATGCTTTATTTTTTGAAGTTAACAATATTTTTGTATAGCTCTTTCTCGGAAGAATATTAACCTACTCAACCGCCGCATTTGAGATCGAAACCTAACCAGGAAATTTCAAGTTTTCAAGCCGATTTCATGTCCAGATCTGTTGAGGGAACCGAACGCTCAAAAAGATATGAAAATAAACGAAATTTCGTCTCACAATACTTGACATTTGTCCTTCCGGACATAGAAAGGAAGCGACGGCCAATTACCGGACCCGCCGAACCGATGCAAACCGAGGGTTCCGTTCGACCCCTCAACCGTAAAACCACTCCATCCCCAAACTCAACAAGTTGACTCTAATGCGGCGAAAAAATCGCACTTCGCCTCCGGCGGCATCCGCGTCGTCGTTCCCCAATTAGCGTCGGCAACGTACACGTACCGTCGGGACGCCGTCGACAAAGGCGCGTAGCCGTCGGCGTCGACACGCCGGCAACAACGGCATAACGACAAACCGAAGAAACACAAAATATCCGACCGCATCGCGGGATCAAACGGGCCGCGAGCGTGTTGGCCGCGGGCGTTCGGGAACACGGGCGTGTTCGTGGGGATCGAAAAGGGGTTCCGTAACGCGGAAGTAGTTGGGAAAAATCGAAATAGTGAAGATTTTTTGAGGTATTCCAGATATTTCGATAGTCGTTGAAAAAAAAGCAGAACAATAAATTCCTTGACGGAAAATCACCAATGTTTCCTAATTGTGGAGCAAGACTTAAGGAGGTGAAAGTAATCAAAATAAGAAACAAAGTCCCCATAAACATTTGAATGAAAATGTTTCCTCTTCTACAGACATCCGAAAACTCCATTCAAACCATAAGAACCAGATTTTGACAGTTTCAACCCGATAATAGACTTTTAAATTTTATATGATTCCATTTGTGTTATTGTTCATACCAAACGAAAAATTTTTTTTTTTTTTTGTATACTGTTGTCAAGACGTTCAAGGAAGAGAATTTTTGTTTTTTTTCAGAACTAACAGGCGAACCTCTAGTGAGCCTCTGTTCATCATGTTTATTTGCAATATTTTATAGAATATTATATTAGGTTGTGTTGAAAGCAAATAAACTTTATAATTATTATTATAAGCCATAACATTGTTGTGTTTAGAGATATCGCATGTTTATTATTTATGTATTATTTCTTTGTTGTATCAATATGGGTTAATAAACATCCCCGACTTCAGCCTATACACGTAGGATAGAAAAATCTCCTCGCCGTCGGCTTCTCACTCCCCTCTAATACCCGCCACTCACGAAGCGTTTCTTCAAGCGTTTGGTAGCTAGCGTCGAAGAGATTCCAGTCAGACAGCTCGGGACACGGCCGTACGACTGTAAATCAGAGTATGAACTTGACTGCCCGACTGGAATCTCTTCGACGCTAGCTACCAAACGCTGGAAGAAACGCTTCGTGAGTGGCGGGCATAAGAGGAACTTTCACTCAATCCCAGATATTTGAAATATCAGAAGGGTAGAGCTCGGTCGTGTCCGGTTCTTGTGGTCCCCATGGTTCTCGTCGAACTTCTGGTCCTCTTACACACGATCTCGCCGATCCTTGGACCTGTCCGTCGCCTCCTAGGAATTTTCTCACCGTCCTTGCAGTTCCTAAAATAAATTGAGGAAGGATGGAAGAAAAAAAAATGACACAGACATACAGAAGGCTAATGAGTGGGCAAATGAAGTAATACTGGACTCGCAAATTTAGAAACTGGAAGTTGGCGCGAAAGGTTGATGAACTAGATAGTAGGTAGCTAAGAGCGAAAGACAAAAGAGCTAAAACCGAAAGGTGGGAAGCAACAAAACCGACAAAGTTCCTAAAATAAAAGCTTTTTGAATTTTATCACAAATATACTCACTAAGTCCTAATTGCTCGATATTTTTTTTGAGATTTTTGGGTACTATTCCAGTTGTTGAGATCATAATTGGAATAGTTCTCGTTGATTCCATTCCTCACTGCCGCTTTATCTGAAATTCGAGGTCACTATATTTTGAAATTTTTGAGGTATTTTGTTATTTGGTATTGCTACGTCGATGATTATTGCTGTCTTTTGATGTTTCTCGACTAGTAACTGACTGTTTTATCAGTCGAAATTGTACGATCCCGTAGTTTATAAACTGTACTGCGATCGTACAGTTCCGACTGATAAAACAGTCCGTTCGGTTTCCAGGATGGTCTCCGGTTAGTACTTGTAGTATGGCATATATATATTTGGTCTGTTGTGAGGGACTGTTTTATCAGTCAAAATTGTACGATCCCGTAGTTTATAAACTGTACTGCGATCGTACAGTTCCGACTGATAAAACAGTCCGTTCGGTTTCCAGGATGGTCTCCGGTTGGTACTTGTAGTATGGCATATATATATTTGGTCTGTTGTGAGGGACTGTTTTATCAGTCGAAATTGTACGATCCCGTAGTTTATAAACTGTACTGCGATCGTACAGTTCCGACTGATAAAACAGTCCGTTCGGTTTCCAGGATGGTCTCCGGTTGGTACTTGTAGTATGGCATATATATATATTTGGTCTGTTGTGAGGGACTGTTTTATCAGTCAAAATTGTACGATCCCGTAGTTTATAAACTGTACTGCGATCGTACAGTTCCGACTGATAAAACAGTCCGTTCGGTTTCCAGGATGGTCTCCGGTTGGTACTTGTAGTATGGCATATATATATTTGGTCTGTTGTGAGGGACTGTTTTATCAGTCAAAATTGTACGATCCCGTAGTTTATAAACTGTACTGCGATCGTACAGATCCGACTGATAAAACAGTCCGTTCGGTTTCCAGGATGGTCTCCGGTTGGTACTTGTAGTATGGCATATATATATTTGGTCTGTTGTGAGGGACTGTTTTATCAGTCAAAATTGTACGATCCCGTAGTTTATAAACTGTACTGCGATCGTACAGTTCCGACTGATAAAACAGTCCGTTCGATTTCCAGGATGGTCTCCGGTTGGTACTTGTAGTATGGCATATATATATTTGGTCTGTTGTGAGGGACTGTTTTATCAGTCAAAATTGTACGATCCCGTAGTTTATAAACTGTACTGCGATCGTACAGTTCCGACTGATAACACAGTCCGTTCGGTTTCCAGGATGGTCTCCGGTTGGTACTTGTAGTATGGCATATATATATTTGGTCTGTTGTGAGGGACTGTTTTATCAGTCGAAATTGTACGATCCCGTAGTTTATAAACTGTACTGCGATCGTACAGTTCCGACTGATAAAACAGTCCGTTCGGTTTCCAGGATGGTCTCCGGTTGGTACTTGTAGTATGGCATATATATATTGGGTCTGTTGTGAGGGACTGTTTTATCAGTCAAAATTGTACGATCCCGTAGTTTATAAACTGTACTGCGATCGTACAGTTCCGACTGATAAAACAGTCCGTTCGGTTTCCAGGATGGTCTCCGGTTGGTACTTGTAGTATGGCATATATATATTTGGTCTGTAGTGGAGGACTGTTTTATCAGTCAAAATTGTACGATCCCGTAGTTTATAAACTGTACTGCGATCGTACAGTTCCGACTGATAAAACAGTCCGTTCGGTTTCCAGGATGGTCTCCGGTTGGTACTTGTAGTATGGCATATATATATTTGGTCTGTTGTGAGGGACTGTTTTATCAGTCAAAATTGTACGATCCCGTAGTTTATAAACTGTACTGCGATCGTACAGTTCCGACTGATAAAACAGTCCGTTCGGTTTCCAGGATGGTCTCCGGTTGGTACTTGTAGTATGGCATATATATATTTGGTCTGTTGTGAGGGACTGTTTTATCAGTCAAAATTGTACGATCCCGTAGTTTATAAACTGTACTGCGATCGTACAGTTCCGACTGATAAAACAGTCCGTTCGGTTTCCAGGATGGTCTCCGGTTGGTACTTGTAGTATGGCATATATATATTGGGTCTGTTGTGAGGGACTGTTTTATCAGTCAAAATTGTACGATCCCGTAGTTTATAAACTGTACTGCGATCGTACAGTTCCGACTGATAAAACAGTCCGTTCGGTTTCCAGGATGGTCTCCGGTTGGTACTTGTAGTATGGCATATATATATTTGGTCTGTTGTGAGGGACTGTTTTATCAGTCAAAATTGTACGATCCCGTAGTTTATAAACTGTACTGCGATCGTACAGTTCCGACTGATAAAACAGTCCGTTCGGTTTCCAGGATGGTCTCCGGTTGGTACTTGTAGTATGGCATATATATATTTGGTCTGTTGTGAGGGACTGTTTTATCAGTCAAAATTGTACGATCCCGTAGTTTATAAACTGTACTGCGATCGTACAGTTCCGACTGATAAAACAGTCCGTTCGGTTTCCAGGATGGTCTCCGGTTGGTACTTGTAGTATGGCATATATATATTGGGTCTGTTGTGAGGGACTGTTTTATCAGTCAAAATTGTACGATCCCGTAGTTTATAAACTGTACTGCGATCGTACAGTTCCGACTGATAAAACAGTCCGTTCGGTTTCCAGGATGGTCTCCGGTTGGTACTTGTAGTATGGCATATATATATTTGGTCTGTTGTGAGGGACTGTTTTATCAGTCAAAATTGTACGATCCCGTAGTTTATAAACTGTACTGCGATCGTACAGTTCCGACTGATAAAACAGTCCGTTCGGTTTCCAGGATGGTCTCCGGTTGGTACTTGTAGTATGGCATATATATATTTGGTCTGTTGTGAGGGACTGTTTTATCAGTCAAAATTGTACGATCCCGTAGTTTATAAACTGTACTGCGATCGTACAGTTCCGACTGATAAAACAGTCCGTTCGGTTTTCAGGATGGTCTCCGGTTGGTACTTGTAGTATGGCATATATATATTTGGTCTGTTGTGAGGGACTGTTTTATCAGTCGAAATTGTACGATCCCGTAGTTTATAAACTGTACTGCGATCGTACAGTTCCGACTGATAAAACAGTCCGTTCGGTTTCCAGGATGGTCTCCGGTTGGTACTTGTAGTATGGCACTTCTTCAAAATGAATTAGTTCTAATATGGTTGCCAATTCTTGGTGTAGTATTTTTCCTACTGCATCATGTCTCTCTTCATATGCATTTCCTGCAAACATTTGATATCCTCCCGAGATATGTTGGATTGTCTCATTCGTTGAACACCCATTGTAACTATTAGATGTAGAACATCCATACATAAATTGGACTGTAAGCTACTGGGTTATGTAGTTCGAAGAACCATAAGATTTTCCACACTATTTATTGAAGTAAGTCTATATATACAATTACACAATTTACACTTTACAAGATTCGCTTAACTAGTTATCGAAAACTATGAATCAGTTCCACGCACTTATCCAATTACAATTTACCGACTTGGGTACTAACGAAGATTTTGGTGACTGTGACTGATGACCGTTGAACACTGCGTTCATGCAAATTTGATAGAATTTCTTATTCTGTTAAGAAAATCCTATCAGTACATTTGATATTTCGGAGTGAAATGAACAAAACAATGAACTTTTGACTTAGCGCCCGCTATCGAAAGCAGCAAAAACAAATTCATCATGAGTTTATTTTGTCCTCAATCAACAAGATATTATCTTTCAGACGACAGTTAATTTGCTCGAAAATGTTGAGCCAAACTGAAGTTACGGGCATTTCAATCAGTGAGATATCTTTCACCTACCTTTATTTGATGTCGTAAAAGTGACAATTCAAAAAGATAGAGAATTTTCCAAGGATTACAGTGATGATATTTCTTTTTCAACTTGATATAAAACATTTTCGAGTAAAATGCATTTTTCTACTCCACGATAGCTATTACGCCCCCTAGGTAGAGGTATGAACTTCTAAACAATTTCCAGTATGTTTTCTTGTACACTTTAGTGATAAAATTTTTTACCGCTAGTCTCTACGATGAGTGGATCCTGAGATATAGCGGTTTACCTCGCTAATTTGCCCACCCTGTACATTATGACCCAAAGTAAGGCAATTCAGACAAGCATTCTTTTCTTTCACTAGACGACTAGACTGTGACGATCGTTAGGAGACAAATTCAAAAATTTTCTACACGAATATATCTTATGTTCATCCGTATTACACATAAGACATTTGAAAAATTCACTTTTGTTCGTTCTGTTCGACGTGTTAGCATGATAAGAATTAGTGTGGGCATATTTAGGGGAAGTTTTGATTTTTGAATGACCTGTTTGTTCGGTTGAACCTGAATTTTCGAGTACCTTATATTTCTTTTCTAAAAAACCAATAAATTCTGGGAGCGTTGGAAAATCTGAAGTATTCTTTTCTTCTTCAAATTCTTTTTTCATTGTAAAATCCAATTTCTGGGTGAAAATTTGTATGAGAATTAAATCCGTTAATTTCTCCGATAAATTATACGTTTTCAAGGCAGCGATATTTGTCTTTTTTTGAGTTATGAAATCTCTTATCGTGTGTTCGTTACTTTTCGTCAAGAAGGGAACATTCAATAGTTTTCGAATATAAGCGTTGACAATAAGATATGGGTTATCATATCTGTCTTTCAAAGTGTTAATCGCAATGTTAAAATTTAAACTTATAACTTCCAAGTTTTCAATTACTTGTAAAGGTTCTTTCGATAAGGCTGATTTTAAATACATCAACCGTTGGATGTCACACAAATTGTCGTTATCTGTTATGAGGGCGTTGAATAGTTCAAAGAAACTCGGCCATTGTTTAATATCACCCGAGAAGTTAGGAATCGAAATTTCCGGTAACTTCATACTAGAATGAGTTGTGGGCTTATTAGGATTTTGATTTCGTGAGTTTTCGAACTGATTCATAGTTCTCGTTGCCATAGATATAACCTTAAAATACTTAGTTTCTACAATATCTCTGTCCCCTTCATATGAGGCAGAGTCAAATAACTCCAACTGAATTTGAACATGTTCACAATCTTTGAAGATTTGCTCTAATTGACTTTTACGAACACTACATTCTTCTCTATCTTTAAGATCATCTTGGCCGAACCAATTGACCATTCTAGTTAATTAACTTTTTAGTACAGCTCTTTGTTTAACCAAATTTTCAATATAAGACATTTTGAACAACAACAAGAATTAAGGAAATATATAAGATAAATAAAAATTCTAAAATTGACTTATCACTCTCCAAAACTGCTTGCACTAGAACCAAAATGGATACAGGACAGGAACGATTCTTGATATATGCAAATTCACCACGCTTTGCGCATGCGTTGTTGAATTTAACCTTTAAGTTGTTAAACAATATGTCAGCTTCAGGCACGTGGGTTTTTTGATACTTTGTAATTGTAGATAAGATGTTTGATAATTGTAGAATTGTCAATGAGGTTGATAATTTCTTCAGGGATATCTCCAATTTATATACGGCTTCAACTAGGATCACTCTATATTCAGCTCGAAGGATCACTTTGTCCGGCTCGAAGGATCAAATTTATTTTCGGCTCGAAGGATCAATTTATGTAACTATTAGATGTAGAACATCCATACATAAATTTGACTGTAAGGTACTGGGTTATGTAGTTCGAAGGACCATAAGATTTTTCACACTATTAATTGAAGTAAGTCTATATATACAATTACACAATTTACACTTTACAAGATTCGCTCAACTAGTTATCGAAAACTATGAATCAGTTCCACGCACTTATTCAATTACAATTAACCGACTTTTCTAACCACGTGGCGACAAGGCCAATATTTAACTAACTTGAAATGTGCAAGCTGAACACTGTGTCTCAAGGGGCGAGAGCAACGACGAACTATACTATACTGTACTTCAATACCCCACCTCGACACCGATCCACTTTTTGGTCGAACCATAGAAAAAGGTTAAGAACATAGAAGTGTCACAGATAAAACGGACATAGTTAAAATACCATTATAGCCAGCCGTCATTATAAGGACGACTGGGCGCAACGCTCTCATAAAGTGCGCAGAATTATCTGTAACTAACTTCAGGGGTGAATCTTTGGACAATGGCGGCGCTCAGTTCTACGAACTCTGATCAAAACTGAACACCCATATCGGTATCGATCGTCAGTAATAGTTCGATCCTCAATGATATGCTTGGGTTCGTTTCAAGTGAATAGAACCTTATCGTTTGAAACCATTTTTGGTTTAAAATTGTGACGATAGACCAATCTGTTCGGTGAACGAGCGCTCAAAACTAAAAACGCTCGATAAAAGAGCCAGTATCTACCTTCCGCCATTCTGAAAATCCTTCTCCATCGTGCGAATCTCCTCCAAGTCTTCTTCTCCTGGACTGGGACCCGTTTTAATTAATGACCGAACGTTCTGCAAATTTAATTAAGGCCAATCGAACATCTACCGTCCGCCATCAAGATATGCCTGCTCACCGCTATCTTTAGGTACGTTATTTGTTAGACCTACCGTCTTTCGGTTTTTTCGCAAGAATCTGGGAGGATTGGGTTTTTTCCGCATAGGCAGCGACATCTATCACGATCCTCGATTTTTATCTACCGGTTCTCTATCGGGTAGATATTTTGTTGATTCGGCTTATCGTAACTTGCTTTATCAGTTAGATCCCCGTTATCACTCAATTATAATTGAATTGAATTTATCCCTCAAAAATTATTAACAACACTTTAGCAGAAGAAACCAGCTTGAATACCACAAAGTCTGCAAAAACTTAAATATGAAATTCTCCCTAAAATTTTACATTCTCCTACTCCAAACAAAATATTAACAATCAGAAGAAGGAAATCAACATTTGTCCTATAAAACTACTAAACTTATGTACAATGTACATATGACACTAGAATTAAAAACTTGTAATAGGGGCGATATATAAGACATAATATGACAGATTTCATCAGCGCGGAAGTTAAACCATCTGGACCAGGACTTATGTACACCCTAAGAAGAAAATATTAGTTATAAGTTCGTTTTCATCAACAGGCTCAAGAAATATCAGAACTGGGTATATTGAAAATATTGTCGGTGACTTTTAGAATGATTCTATAAGCAAAAGATCAGTTTTCCAAATTGATTTGTTTCCTCGGGCAGTCGACCTCCGCGTTTTGACGACGCTATCTAACCAATCACAATTCTAGCAATCACGTAGCTCCACCCAGCTACGCGATTGCTGAAATTGCGATTGGTTAGATAAAGTCGTTGAAACGCGGCGGTCGACGGAGACTGTCTCTAGACGTAATGGAGAATTTCCTGATGATTGCTTAAATCACCTTACTTCTTGGATTAATATGGTTTATTATAAAAATTATATTTGAATTGCTGATCTACCTGACGATGTGTTATGTGGTTTCATAAGTGAAACATTGAAAGTGCGGTCCAAAAATCACTTCTTCGACATAAAAAGTGAGAAAGTAAGATAGAGAAAGTAATAAACAGTTATTTTCTGATTGAAAAAATCACCATACAACATGTTGCCGTCCAAGTTCACAGAAATTAAAGTCTCTCAGGAAAAAGACAAAGTAATCGTTGAAAGAGTCTCCTTTCATCCTCTCACAACTAATCCTTGTTAATTTGCATACTGCCCAGTGAAATGGCTACTACTTAATCATGTTTACTTTCGATTAATAACAACGTACTGCCTTCCTATCTCGATTTCCACTGATAAAATCCATGTTATTTATCGGTGAACACCCTCCCGGTTGCTTGATTAAAGAAACCTGGTCGATTTTCTGATCTGTGAAGAAATAAGGAGGCGTTGGTGGATGTCGATAAATTATCGTCAGGACGTCGAAAAACCAATCTTCCCGACCTGCTACGAAAGCAAAAGATTTTTTTCGTCTGTTCGACTGTTTTTTATATTGAGGAGATGCACAGGGTGCTCCGTTGTTACCTAGAGATGATTGGAATAAATGAACAACGAATATTTGATAAATGATGAGAACTTGTTCTGCGAGTCCACCTTTACGTATCTGACAAGTGACAACTGAAGAAGATATCCATTTTCAATTATTCAAGCGATACAGATCTGAATTGTATCCCCACATCGTTCTGAAATTAACGTAAATAATTATAGTTCATTACTTGTTTACTGAAAGGATGATTCTTCAAGGCTCACGCAAATATTTATGGTCCTTCGAAGAGGACAGAGTAATTGCGCGCAAACTTATTCAACAAACGCTCTTAATTTCACATAATCATTCTTATTCGCCTTCATTTTCTTGTTTTAATTTTTTTTTATTATTACTTAAACACAGACTTGTTTCTATTATATTTACTTTCTGAGTGCGGAAGCAAACAACTGTGCTCAATTAGGTTGTTGTTGAACCCTTGCTTCAGATCATAGATTCAGCGATGCAGCTACAGATCTACCAAAAAAAGGTAAAAGATTATTTCACCTATTCTTCAATGAAGTGAATATGATGATTGATATTTTCAGATTTAAATAACTAGTTCGAAACCAGACGACGCATGGTATGACCCAGAGATGCGCGAACATATAACCTGGAATTTATATGTACGCTTTTGATTCATTGTACAATTGAAATTAACTTTAGATTTGAGAGTTTCAAAACATTGATTTCTCGTTCAACAACGGTACCATATGAATCCTGTTATTTCTATTAAAGTTGAAATAGCGCAATAAAAAAAAAGAAATGATGGTAAGATGGGGCAACATGTGAATGCTCGTAAACAATTTGTCCCTTAACAAATCAACAATCAATATTATGAAAAAAGCTCACTTTCAATTCTTCTTATTCACTTCTGTATACAACAATAAATGAGGACGGAATCTGACGAGCAATGTTACCGAAGAATACAGCTACAATCTAAAAAAATCAATGCTAAAATCAGCCAAAGGGTCCAAGAGAAAATGAATTTCAAAATCAGTTGAGATTTTACACGTTCCCCAAATTTCGACGATTTGCATCGATATTATATTATTACTGAAACATGTGAAACCTTCACATAGATACATTTTCAGTTTCATAATCCATCTGAAAAGGCTCCCCTTGGTAAAGACCGTTTCATTAGAAAGTCGCCTTCAAATGGAGCTTGAAAGTGGCTTCGGATTCATGAACATATTCCGACCGTCTTCTAGAGGAAGCTTTCTTTTAAGTGTTAAATTTCCTAGGGTTGGCTACTCTGAGAACTAGTGGCTTATTGTCTGTATTTGGTAATATTTTACAGGAATTGAAATCTTGCTGAATTTAAATTGATATTGAATTGAAATTTTGTGTGTTATGTGAAATTAAATAAAGGTCCTTGATTTCAAATATGATAATTTTAACAAAAAAAGTTTGGGTGGTAGGGAAAAACGTGTCATTGAAATGACACAATAGAATGAGGTAATGTTTTGTAGTCATAGAGCATGCGTGAAGAAATGGATTCCTTTCTTGCCATAAATGGCTAATATCGGGACTTAATGAGCAAGGACACTTCAAAGCTTTTTCTAACCTCAAAATTATTCTATGAATAACGTTTAATTTGCGAAGAAGATTTCTCACGAAAAACGAGACTTTACTTTCGTTTATAAAACTGGCTCTAAGACTATCTGTTGATCTGTTATACTCGCGTGCTAGTCACTTTCCGAAAATTTCTTCAGTGCCGATGTCTCCCAAATTTAAAACGTTAAACCACACAATTGTAAAACTTTCAAAGATACTATTTTTACGCCGTTACATCTACATAACTGTCTACAATAAAAGATCCGTCAAAACACAGAACCATTCTCCTAAACACGCAACAAATGCCTCAATCGTTTTTTCCATCTCCGCTACAACTTCCTCCCCGTCCTCGCTTAGACAGACAGACACCGGTAAATTCCCTGACATCCGACATGTTTTATCAGTTTTACCGCCGTCGGCGACACCATGATGGACGCCCTTTCAAGGCGCATCGCGACACCAGATTAATCTGTCGCTAAATATATAGAGCGGCCTGGAATTCGACTATTTACAAACACACAAACACCAATTCAAACATTAATAACTTTCTGGGACGCACGGATTTTCGAGGATCGTGCGGTGTTCAAAACACTACCGCTCTTATCTTATACACTGTGTCCGTAAAGTATGGAACAAATTCATTTTTAGCTAAACAGACCTTTTTAAAAAATAATCCTGAAACACGTCGATTTTTTATTTTAATTTACCCTATTTTAAAAAATAATCTAATATACAGGGTGAATTACTTTAGAGTAATGATGTCACCGTCATTTTTTTTTGAATGGAACACCCCCATTTTGTTTCAATTTCCTGATTCCAAAAATGTATCACATGTTGATTCCAATTGGTACAGGGTGGACAAAAATAATAAATTAAATCCAAGTAATAATTAAAACATTCACGAATACCAAAAATATTGTAGTACTAAACTGTCATTGAACACCAATGAATTACTAAACAAATAATGACATTTCACAAAAAATAGACGACTACGTTTTTTTTGAATTGATAAGAAATAATTTCTTTCATATTCTGTCTGCTAGACCAAAAGTACAAAACATGTTTGTAAACAGCTCATTTTTATTAATTTAAAAATGTTACAAACTACAGGGTGTTACATTCAAACCAATTACCGCTAGACAATAAGTATTTTTGATAATATTGTCAATTTAACTAATAAAAAATGTTACGCGTTGCTTTATGAACACAAAACTATTGTATTTTTGTCCAATTGGAATCAACATGTGGTACATTAGTAGTACGATTTGTCTTTCGCTTCAAAATAGGCCTCATTTTCGGCGATTACTTCTTCATTGGCGCTAAATTTCTTTCTAGCGAGCATTCTTTTGAGGTCTGAGAACAGGGAAAAGTCGCTGGGTGCCAGATCTGGCGAATACGGTGGATGCAGAAGCAATTCGAAGTCCAATTAATGCAATTTTGCCATTGTTTTCATTGATTTGTGACACGGCGCATTGTCTTGATGAAACAGCACCAATTTTTTTCTTCAAATAGGATCGTTTTTAATGATTTCATCCTTCAAACGATCCGATAACGCTATATAATAATCGCTTTTGATAGTCTGGCCCTTTTGGAGGTAATCAATGAATATTATGCCTTGCGCATCCCAGAATACTGATGCCATAATCTTGTCAGCTGACTGTTGTGTTTTTCCTCGCTTTGGATTCGGTTCATCGTATGCACTCCACTCAGCTGACTGTCGATTCGACTCCGGAGTGAAATGATGGAGCCATGTTTCATCCATTGTCACATATCTACGCAAAAATTCAGGTTTATTGCACTTAAACAGCATCAAACACAAGAGATTCATTAACACGTTGTTGCTTTTGATCTATTGTGAGCTCGCGCGGTACCCATTGAAGGAAACTTCTCACAGAAAATTATATTGTACTTTTGTTTATGAAACTGGCCCTTAGTACAGTAACTATGGTCCCATGAAATAGTCTCGTCAATATCATTCGAGCATTTGATTTTTTCTATGAAAAAAATCGAAAGAACACTATGCAAAGTAATATCTTTTTTAACAAAAAGCATTCGTGCAGGTGAAAAATGTTGTCTTTGTCACCAGCAGTCATGATTTTTGTTAAAATATCACTAATAGCAACGTGTTTTTTCTATTTTTTTTTTCGGAAAAATTAGACGCCCTTATGATATTACTTTAACACGAAAAAATCTTTCTTGAACTTCTCGAGTATTTCCCTCGCAGCGACCGTTTCTACAGAAACACGGCACTGTTGAGAGCCGCAATAGCGACATCCCTTTTTAGGTCCGGGATATGTTAATACCTAAACGTCGCTTCGGCGAGAGAGGCCGTACATCTTCCGCTGCTAATTGCATACAAATCAAAGGCTCGAAGAAGCCGCCGAATTTATGGACGATATCTGGACGATGCGATCTTAATCTGGCCGGTCCGCAGAACGTCCCAATCTGTAACGTGAAACTGTAGGTTCTGGTATAAATACCT
Organism: Harmonia axyridis; assembly: GCF_914767665.1. Lineage (NCBI taxonomy): Eukaryota > Metazoa > Arthropoda > Insecta > Coleoptera > Coccinellidae > Harmonia > Harmonia axyridis. The sequence goes on from NC_059502.1 coordinate 9,038,633, forward strand.
ATTGGGAAAAGTCGAACGTGTGCTTTGTTCTTCGAAGATTTTGGATTGGGAGGTTTGCTCGCCTGTTCTAATCACTACAATGTACATTTTCGAAAAATTTTCAACTCTTATAGACTCCAGTTTTAGATAGCGTATCAATTTTATCTTTAGTAATTCTTCCAGTTCTCTAGTCCATGGCCTACTCTATTCAACAGGCCGGTTAGACTTAAAACCTTAAAAAGGTTTCTAATCAGAATAATACATAATATGAATGACTATAACATCGTAGTGACTTTCGAAATGTTCTCTACCACTTTCCATTAATACTGCCAACAACTATTCTGTAGGAAGAAATTTCGAAACAGAAGATTTAGGAAAACCTGCTACTAGAACTTCAACCCTTAAATGGCCAATAAATCTTCAAGAGTGTCACGTGCATAATTAGAACAAGCTTCTTCTTCCTCTCTTGGAGCCTAACCACTTTGGATGTTGGCTAACATGACGGTTCTTATAAATTGCTGCTCGACATAGCCCCGTGGTTGTCAAGTTGAACCAATTTCGCTAATTCTTCAACCACGACTTTCTTTGTACTCCAATGATATTCAAGATTCCGTATTTTCACCTAGTACAAGATCTCTTTCTCCATGTTGAATCTCCTTTTTTCTTCAGAAGGCGACGGTACAACCACGTTTCAAACACCTCTAATTTCCTGCAAGACGCTTCTGTTGATGTCCATGCTTCGACACCATACAAAAGCACTGGAAAGATATGGCACCTCAACTCAACAACCAAAGAGCTATGTCGCCCTGTGGTTGTTGAGTTGAACTAAACTCGCTAATTCTTCAACCACGACATTTTTCGTCTTCCAATGATATTAAAATTTCCGTTTTTTCCCCTGGTACAAGATCTCTTTGTCCTTGTTGAATCTCCTGAGGACTTCTTTACTGGTGATAAGATCTTCAGAATGCGACGGTACAACCACGTTTCAAACACCTCTAATTTCCTGCAAGACGCTTCTGTTGATGTCCATGCTTCGCCACCATTCAAAAGCACTGGAAAGATATGGCACCTCAACTCAACAACCAAAGAGCTATGTCGCCCTGTGGTTGTTGAGTTGAACTAAACTCGCTAATTCTTCAACCACGACATTCTTCGTCTTCCAATGTTATTAAAGTCTCCGCTTTTTCACTTTTGTACAAGAGCTCTTTCTCCTTGTCGAACCTACTGGGAACTTCTTTACTGGTGATGAGATTGTGCAACCACATTTCAAACACCTCCAATTTCCTGCAAGACGCTCCTATTATTATTATCCATGCTTCGACACCATACAAAAGCATTGGAAAGATATAGCACCTCAATGGCCTTTTTCAGTTTTTTCAACTTGAGGAAGGCACTCAATTCGAAAATTTTCTTCGATGGGGTGATCCCCATACGATACAATGAATTTGAATAAAAACAACATATTTTGGGTTCCATTGACCAATTTCCGATATAAACAAATGTTGTTCCTGTCAAAAAAACTCATGAAAAGCGATGCTCAACATTATTTTCTTTCGGGACTCGTACTGCCGAGCACGCGGCAACGTACCCCATAAACCTTTCATCCCAGGACGTCCAGCATCCGTCATTTCGAATATCTGCACGTCTCTGAACGCTATCTCCTGGCGGTCGTACTCGGATCTTCTCCGACTGACGTTGACGCCTCGTCAATATGCGCGCTCCTTTGCGGCGGCGGCCGAGTACGCCGGTAATGTTTTATTAATCCGCTCGCGGAGTGGGTTTCTGGTCTTCGGGCGCGCATCTATCTCCGCCGCGCGATCCGCCGATAAGTGTATTGGTCTTGGGGGAATAGCCGAAATCCGGATTGGCAGCGGAAATTGAAATTCCAATTTGTAATCGATCGGATCGGTATTTGTTAACGGGTAGGTTGGATTGTTGTTGGTACTGTTGGGATGAAGATGGGCTTGATTCGGATGTAACTGTTACTGCGAATTGGGTGAAACTTTTTTTATTTCAAGAACATGAGGAGGTTCTTTGACCTCTGGTTCACTTTTAAGCTGCCCTTGCAGAATTTTGAATGAGAATAATGTTTGCTACAATTGCTGATACAGTAAACAGTAGATCAAATCAAAAGATTTATTCAGGTTAAACTAACAAGTTCAGTTTTCCATTCTGAGTTGATCCTTTTTCCAAGCATTCAAAGGTCCATATTCTGGCCTATATTTAACATTCAGGTTCAGGTTGCAACCTTCCTTCATTCTTCAACTGTCCATATTGATCCTTCTCGTATTTAGTGAATCCCCACTTTTTAGAGACATAGATTTTTTGACGACCGAGGAACTTGAATTTGGAACGCCTCAAAGCTTCAATAACTTGGCCTTGAATCTTTCTGATGATCGGACACTCATGATTGGTTGTCCAATACGTACTCGGGCTACGGTTCCTAGTGGTTTACCAAAGGCACCTCTCATTCCAGTTTGGAGCCTATCAGCTCCGGCACAGGACAACATCTTGTTGATTCTGATAACATGGAATGGATGGAGCCTCATACGAATATGGAACTGATCTTTACCACAATGTTTAACCAGATATTCTCCATACTGTGGTTGTCTAAACTGAATGAGCCATATCGAAAACACTTTATAGAAAGAGTATAGAGAATGAGTTGATGAAACAAAAAATCTATTATCTGGGTACATGGAAAGAATCAAGACTGGATGTTTTGTGGCATAGTACAAGTAGACGATCATAAACAGAAAAGAAGATCAATGACGAAGTCCAGGAAGAAACTCAAGGAAGTGAAGTATATAAAAAATCTTAGACTTCGCCAAGCATCTTATGAGAACTTCATTAAGAAGAAGTTGAGAGGAGGGTTGACGAGCACAGTTCAGGAGGACAACCAAAGACTTCCAATTGAAAGGATATCAACAACTTGATGAATTGCAGATGCTACCTACAAGTAAAATCACTCACTACCACAAGACAGTGAGACTTCGTTGCGATAACATGCCATTGCCTTTAGGATATGACAGATAAATTTTTTACTGGTTTTGTCATTCAGTTGAAAGAACATTTTGTTCGACCAATTCTATTTCAAATTTGTGATAACTGTATGATATGAACTCAAGCGTTTTTTGGCGTCACCACGCTCCTTTATGGACGTGTGAAGGTATGAAAAGCAATGGCCACTGATCATAATAAAGATTCCTTCAGTGGTCCTGGGATGAAACAACTTAATCCCCTAACACTGAAGTGGTGAATCCGACGTGGGGCGTAAGGCTGCAAGTAACGTTGCACAGCACTGTGACGGCTTACTGCCTCGCTCAACGTCACTTGCACCTTGCTTGATGAGACACGAGCGACCAGCAGAGCTCGATACACATCCCCACATACTGCAGCATCGTAGAGACAGCGCCAGGCATACGCCAAGCTTAGAATTTCCGCTGTTTACAAGCCGCTCTCTTTTTTACAAATTCGTACTTCCTCGTTAAACATCTCTTTACCACTAAATCCTGGAGTGTTACTGTTCAAGATTTGTATTTCGTCCTGTAACATTTTCATACTGGTGATATGGTCATATTGACATTCAGTGAGAAGTCTTTACAAAATATAATAGGTGATATCTGGGAGAGGAGATGAGAATACGACATCTTAATGAATCTAAAGGAAACAAAGATCATGGCGAGATTAAGATATTAAGATTAAGTTAAGGAGGTTCCTTTTCACTGCGACCTAATGGTCTATTGTGCCCCCATCAGAACTATTCTCTCCATAACGTGAATTACAGCTCGTCTTCCAGTCCCAGAGTTCTAATGAACTCCAATGTCTGGAATGGCTTCAAGGAGGCTACTTCCTCACTTCTATAAGTTTCGTGTCCAAAGCAGATTTTGCGTTCGCTAGCGATGGCGAGGCATTCCATCACCAGGTGACCCGGAGTTTCTTCTTTCTCCCAACAGAATCTACACTCGTCATTTTCTGTTAGACCCATTCTCATGAGGTGTTTCCTAAGGCGACAATGTCCTTTGAGGAATCCTATGAGGAGGTGTAGCATATTCTTACTAAGATCCATAATATACTTCTTCGATCCCGTAGAGTGATCCAAACCAGGAAGATTCCGCCATAGTATTTCTCTTTCGGTTTCTTCCTTTTCCTGAAACTCTTTCTTGTAGCTTCATTCGAAGATCATGGTAACCTCGTAGACCAATAATACAACAGCCAACATGGTTAGAACCAGTGCATAGTAAAAGTGAACGAAATCAAATGCCTGGGATGCTGGTTAACTGACAGTCTAGACCTAGGCATCGAAATAAGATCAAGAATAGTGTATGCTCGATCGGCATTTGAGCAAATGAAACAGTCATCAAACTAGGTCATCGTTAAATGCTATAAGTCTTATGTTGTTTTATATGCGATGGATGCCTAAACAGTCCAGTTGGCCCTTCTGAGGCGAGTCAAAGCTTTAGAAATGCGAGTGTTTCGCAGAACGCTCAGAGTTTCTTGGACGGATGAAGTATCGAATGAGAGGGCGCTACACAGTTTCAACGCAGATAAAGAGATGTTAACATCTGTTAAAAGGAGGAAATCAGCCTACTTTGGGCACGTCCTTAGGATTGATCAGTACAAACTGCTCCAGTTGACCATAAAGGGCAAAATAGAGGGATAAGGATTGGACAGGGATGAATGTCTAAACGTTAGTTCACACTGCCCAAATGAGAAACGAATTTGTCATGGTTGTCTCCAACCTTCAATAGAAGAGGCAATTAAAGAAGAATAATGTTCTTGGTGTTGTATTTATTTATTGTTTTAAAATAAATCTGCTAGCATATTTGCTGGTAGTCACAAATCTGCATGCATCATAAAAAATGATCAATTCTAGTTCAAATAGATTCGAGAATAAGTACTCTACCCTCCCTAATCTTCGATTCTCAACAATTACCGTTCTCCCAAGCCGTAAATCCTCTTAATTTCGACTAGACATCCTCGTGGTCACATCCGACAAAAACCACGATGCCACCAAATATTCAGCCACAACGAGACAGCCCAATAACAATCCCGTCGCCTACGTAGGTATCTCTCCCTCTTCATATTCATGACCCGAGCGACGTCTCTCCGAGAGATCGTAGGTGTAGCCCTTACAAGCATCGTGGAAGCGAGGGGACATCGATTCGAGCATGTCCCCGCACTTTTTATGCGTCGTATTTCATGAATCGATAATTAGCGGCGCTATCTGGTCCGTCCATCGACCGTCCGATGCCAGGCCAGATAGCGGACGGAATCGCCGACGTGTGTGGCGCGCCGGATTATTATAATCGGAATTAAGTCCGGGATGCAGTGGCGGCCGTCGCTGGGAGGAGGCATCTGAGATCGGTACCCAACGAAGAGTACTGGAGGAATCGAAATTTTCGGAGAAATGGGACTTGAAGTCTCTTCTGCCCTGGCCATCTGTAGTAAACAGCGGCGTCTGGCTTGGTTTATTATTGATATAATACAGAATTTGAACCTCAGGGTATTTGTCATTTTCAGTAAGCAAATTTTGTCCGTAACATGAAGCTCGCGGAAATGAAAACATATCAGTGATACGATATTTCACTCATTTCGCGAGTATCTCCACAAAGAACGCACTTCTTATGTCCCACAGTGGATCAATGTTTCCTATTAACTCAAAATATATTGAAAGGAATACCTAAATATATCAGAAATTCAGAAAACAAAATTCAAGCGCGCCAAACGACGTGAAACAACCGATGACACTAGGAGAGCAAAAGTTGCCAAACCTTGGATTTCAGAAGGTAGATACAGAAAATATTAAATATTCTGCTTATTATAAATTCGACAAAAAAAAAAGGTTTTGTTTGGGCCATTACTTATACCAATTGTAACCATATTTGAAAAATTGAGAAAGAGGCTATATAGCAGGTTTAAGTATTGCCATCCTTCGTCTTGTATCTAAGAAGAGGTAGTATGAGGAAAACAAATGAGGAGGTCAGTTGAAGGAGTCTTCAGTCGAAACCTTCTAATTTTATTTCAAGTTGGATAAAATATTATCCAGAAATTCTTCTACAGAGTGCATCAGATTATACCTTGCAGTTGTCAACGTTTTGAGTATAAATGATCGAGAAACTCATACTAATTTCGAAAAATTCAAGAACATACTACTCAAAGAACTAATAAAGAGTTAGATTTATTTTACCTTTCCTCAAATTCATAGATATTTTTGGTACGTTGAGTACATAAAAATATACATAGGGATAATCAAATCAATTATTTTCGACGAGCCAAATAACAAAGTCATGAATAGCTAATAAGGAGAGATCAATGACAGAATAATCTCGAGTACATAAGAGTTTCTGGAACTTAGATTCCGTTTGAAACAACAAAATGTTTATATTGATTACCACTTATTCAAACGCTCCAAAGCCTCAATTGAATATAGAAACCAATTTATTTCGAGTGAGTCTGATTACCAGTGCCCTTTAGATCAAAACATACACGAGACGCCTATGCTAAGAAGGCTGTGGTAGTAGCTTTGGTCGCCGACGAAGCATCAGCAGCCTAACGCACGAGATTGGACCAGGAGAGATAGATTACCGTGACTACGTTTACTGCTGAAGTACTAGAAATAAGTTCCTAGTTTTACTCGAAATTCATAAACGATTTCTTGTTGCCATTCGAAATCAATTGCCCATTAGTTGGCAAACAGCGCCTTGTGGCTTGAAAATATTCACGAAACGATTAGAATTAGAATAATAATATAATAAAATATATATTTTTGCTTCAAAACACAACAAATATAAGCACAACAAAAACTACGATTTATATGTATGATAGACATAAATCAATAGAATTTCATTTTAGATTACTCAATCCGTTTCAATAAGATCTTCAGTCATTGTTGGCAAATGAGGAAATAGAATATTTAAACTCCATATTTCTTCTTTTTATTTGGATAAAGTATATCCGAAGTCACTTGAAGTATGCTAAAATATTTCTGATAGAGAAGGATTTTCCAAGTTCCCAGAATTTATAAGGAAGCCAGGAATTTTTTGCCTTACAAGTCCTTTTGAATAAATTACAGTATGCTATTTGATTGTCTATCGAAATAGAATTTATCGATTTGGTCACTTTCATTGCTCACTTGCCGCTGGATGAAAATTTGGTTGCTCCTTTTGGCGGGAGTTGAGCCGTTTAAGATACAATTGTAAATAAGTAGAAGTAAGGGTAGAAATTAAATTTTTCCCATGATTTCTTGACTGGGACCTGTCTATAAATATGAGGCGGAAGTATATGGGATAGCACTGGTAACAAATGTAAAGGTGTAAATCAAACAGTTCCACTGATAATTCTCATAGAAACGTCAAGCTGTGCATACATTTTATCAACATGACCACTATTGAACCAAACAGTATTCAGTAGCAGAAAAAAGGCTAAGGCTTGGCATCAGCACAAAATTTTTTTGCAACATACTACACTCAACATTTCTAATCCTGGAAGAGTACCCGTGAACGTCCCCCATCTCAAGAATGCAAAGATAGCAACTATGATCTGAAAAAGATCCCGACGGGTAAGTATTCCACCGCACTTTTCCCTGACTCTGTCCCATTTGCCGCTTATCAGATTGGGCCACTTGTCAACCGTCGCCATTCAGAGGACGCGCCCGCTTGTCACTTTTGATGAATCCGATTATGGCCAATGGAGTCTGTTCGGATTAACTCCGGTTCCCATATCGACGAGGCGTAATCCGGGCTTTCTGATCTGACGATTGAAAGGAGATGTCGTTGAGGTCTGATTGGGCGCCAGAAGAATTCCCAAGGAAATGATAGACATACCTCTATGATTGATATGAATTTTTTCAGTTGCCTCAAATTATCGTGAATTCCTTTCACATTCAATATATATCAGATTCGCGAGAATCATTCGATAGCCTATGGAGATTGAAACTTGGCAGTAAGAAGGCTGTAGAAATGAGTATAAACGTATTCGGAATGACTTTGTCAGTGGAAGGCTAGGACAGAAGAGTTCTCGTAGGGATCACAAAGTTGTGGCGACAAAAAGCAATCAGACATAATGTCTGTGCCTAGCCGAAATTGTCGTCACATTACTTAATATAAATGTACCTGCATTTGTGTAACAACTGTCTTTCGTAGTACTCGTGTAAACAACCTTCTCATTCATAAGGTTCTCAGACAGATACAAAAGAAAATATCCTTCCCCTACCCTAATTAGTGTGCAGGTACCATGATACCATTGCGCAGGCATACAACTTAGAGAATAAGAAAATGAAGAAGAAATTCACGGTGTACAATATGATTTTATGTTTGTTACCCAGATATAAAACTGAGAAAAGGAGAGTTGAAGGAGTAAGTTACGAGGTGATGAGTTAGTAGAGTGTTCAAAGACGTTCCCAATTGCTGTACCACAATAAAGTTCTCGTCTGTTGTCCATCAGTGTTCTAGAAGAAGTAATACATTCCTAAATATACCTAATAATGGAATTACTAAATGTGAAACTATGAAGTACATACATTAATGGAATGGAGAAAAAACACTGAAACACAAATTCCGAAATTTTTTTCATGATTTTCTTTTTCGATAAGATAGGCAATAATGAACAATTTGGTGTAAATTGTAGAGCTTTCTGCTTCTTGACATTCCAAATTACATAAAACAAATGAAAAAAAAACAACTCTAGGAAAATCCTAAACATTTATTATACAGAATAACGCAGCAAAACGCGACACAAAACCAACTCCAATCCCAAACAACTCTGAAACAACATCGCCGACAGCCCGGCCATTCGATCTATCCCCATCGAAGGACCATAAAAACGGGCGCGTCATAACTCAACCGCGCTCGCGAAATTTCGCGCGCCGTTTTATGGGCCCCACGCCCCTGCGCGGTTATTTCAATAAACTGTCGAATTTATCGGCCGGCGAGGGCGCGTTCCGAATTGCAAATTCGTCAAACGTTTCTCTGTTTCGGCCCGTCCGTATAGGTCGTAAATTATCGACAGGGACGGGGCGGCAGCGGCAGTAATGAGGTGGGTAATGCGCCCGCCGGTCGTCGCGCTATATTTCGCGCCCGGGCGGCGGGCGTTTCTGGCGTCCGCGGTAAAAATTTATGGCCGCAGTTATGAATAACGAGTGGGACGAAGGTCGGAGAGTTTGGAGGCGAGGAGAGGGAGGGGTACCGATGTGGGTTCGAGTCCGGTAAATCGACATTTTTCGCGTATTGTTCAGCGGGAATAATTTTGACAGTTACTTGGGTAAGACTTACTGATGGTCGTATTGTTGTCCAACCGGTCGTAAAAAGTGGTAATTTCACCTAATAACAAAAATCTTGCGATATGCAAAATGCTTCCATTATATATATATATTCTTTTGAGAAAGAGCAAATACAAAATATTAATTTCAAACAATCAAGCATATGTGTCGATGAATCTCAATATTAGCAGAGGAAATGTAACGGGGCATCATACATTTCAACGTATGATACAAGAGAACAGATAAAAACCTCAGCAAAAACTCTGTCTCCCCGTATCGGTGTAGTGACTGGTTTGTGTAAACGTTTACAGAATAAGCTGACATAATTTATATTGAAGGACTTCCTCTTCAATGCTTCCATTGAGTGGACCAAACAATATTTCCTACTGATTCAGATGAAGAAAACCGTTTTTCTTCAACTTTCACAATTTCTTTTTTATAGCCCTTTGAATCTCGCCAATCAGCTTTGCCTTAACTTGTATAATCCAGTATTTGCTCTCCTGCTGTTGTTATGTAGTTAAAACTTTTTTTACTGTTTCTATCCTAAATGGGCAATAAATAAATAAATAAAACTTTCTTTCTCCACCCGAAAACCCATTTTTAGTTTAATTTTCCCTTATGTCAGTTGTACCTAAATTGTACCTCTCAATATGTAATCTTTGTGAATTACTTTTCCTCTATTTTCTTTCATCTTTCACCATTTGTTTTTTGTTCACTTTTTACCGATTTTCATTTTGATTTCGATTGTCCTTCGCAATATATTTTGTAGTTGTGTGAAAAGATGATGTAGACGTCAACTTTCCATTTGGTTCCTAACACTTTATGCCAATATTCTGTTTTTTTGTCATCCCTGACGCCTGATATCTGGCGTTCTACATTTTAGAATAACTGGAGTTCTTTGCAATGGAATACCTCTTTCTCTTTTCGAGTCTATTTGTGACTGTGATAAGAATCACAATAAAAAGCCATTAGTAAAGAACTATCCCTAATAATCGAATACCTAACAAATTCGATTATGTATATTATTAGGTTTCTTTTTCTTGTTTTCTCTTTATCAACTATTGGAATTTCAATCTGCTTTTCAGATATTCTCGATTTTGTTCTTCAAGAATTTAGATTTTGTCATTTATTTCATTTATCAGGCATTTTTCAGTTGGATGTAACATGGTTATATCGGAAGTTGAACAAGACAATATTGAAAGATATCAATACAAAGAGTACATGGTTGACAAAATATTAATGAAGAAAGAAGAGAATCGGATAGACACATGAAAATTTTACTATTAAAACACTATTATAATATTAATCCAACAGAAGATGAAGGCATCAAACCAACTCGGACAGAAGTGATATCGAGGACTTGACAATATCAATTCCTCCATCGCAACAAAGAAATTGAAATCGGGGGTGACTCTTTGCAATTGAGACACACCGAATAAACATACACATCATCGCTGAAACACCTGCTTTTTCCAAATTTAGAACGTGCTTTCGCAACCCAGATGGACAGCCCAGATTATCAATAACACATTGCCGTTACAATTGTAAACACACACATCAACAGCAATATCAATAAAAATGCAAATGATATCCCTTTTCTCTCTCCGTGTAATTTGGGTGGTTTTGCGCGATACGTCACTATTCACATTGTGGGACGTTGCAGAGGTGGACTTGGAAAATTTTGATTGCGCCAAATTAAGCTTTTCCGAAAAATTAGTCCCAATAACGTACGAAAATATTCTTTTCAAAATCATTATATTTTTATTTTGGATATGCGTGCTCCAAAGAGGCTGAACGAACACAAAGATTTCACAGACGAGACACTTTTCTTCTTCTTTCCTCAATAAGTTGAAGCAATAATTTTTTTATTCCAACCTTATCTCCAGAAACCAATACTTAATATTTTTTCAGCAGTTTCATTCACACCTTTTCCTTCGATTTACCTCTATACCAGCCTGATAGATTAGAATCAACATCATCATCACATTCTTCCCACGAGGAAACTAATATACATATCACCAATCTCCTCCAATTAGTGTAGAAGTTTAGATCTTATTTATGGGCGCTTCAAGCTAGATTCAACATTAGATTAGGTTATCAAACAACAAACGAGAATATATCGTAATCGAGGAGCAAGGTGTGAAGATTGAGTACTGGCGTGGAAAGATTAAGGAGGAATAATCATTTTCTGATATTAAACAAGAATTGCTCATGAAAGTAATGAAAATAGCTCGAATTTGAAAAGTAGGTAACCTTTGCTAGTATTGGTTCATGAAGACAACATGAAAATAATATCATTCCAATAGAATATGCGAGATTTTCGAGAAAGATTGGAAATATGGTATGAAAAACAATGTTGATTTGCAAATGCGGGGAAAACCTGCAATTTTTGTTAATTCTTGCTAATTTTGAATAAACCGAACATTCATTTGATGTCCAGTCAAATAAGTAAAAAGCAGACTATATTTCGGGATTTGAGATACCCAGATTGCTATAAATTCATATAAAATTACATACATTTGGCTGAAGGCTCAGGTCGATGGCCAGAAATACATTTATTATTATTAATAACATACATCAACTCTCAACTTGTTGGATGTAACATGACAATTTTTTGATTGAATCATCACAATGTTAACACTCAGCTGAAAACAATAAACCAGCAAAAAATGTTTCTTGTTCAGAAGAATATAGCTGTATTCAAACATCAAGTTCTGATCTAAAATATAGTGAGGTTTCAAAGGCGTAGCTTACGTCCAGGAGAAGTTGCAGTCTCGGGAATATTATCAAGTTTTCTCGAAAATTTCAGATCTTTACCTATAATTTCTGAAATAATGTACTAATCGCCCAATTGCAAGCATTTTCGTGTCTAGAAGAAGTTGCAGCCTCAGAAATATTATCGATATTTTTCTCGAAAATTTCAGATTTGTACCTATAATTTCTGAAATAATGTACTAATCGCAAAACTGCAAGCATTTTCGTGGTCTACATAGTCGAATCAATCAATAAATTGATACAATAGTCTAATGAAGGAACATTAGCCGACATTGTGAAGATATCATCTGAACGTGTACATCATTTCATTCACGAATATTTGTAAATGAGGAAGCTGTGCGCAAAATGGGTTCCGCGCGATCTCACAATCGATGAAAAGCAACAACGTGTTAATGATTCTGAGCTGTGCGATAAAACTGATTTTTTGCGTCGATATGTGACAATGGATGAAATATCGCTCCATCATTTCGCTCCGGAGTTCAATCGACAGTCAGCTGAGTGGACGGCACACGATGAACCGAATCCAAAGCGGGGAAAAACACAACAGTCAGCTGGCAAGATTATGGCATCAGTACTCTGGAATGCGCAAGGTATAATATTCATTGATTACCTCCAAAGAGGCCAGACCATTAACAACGATTATTATATAGCGTTATTGGATCGTTAAAGGGATGAAATCGTTAAAAAAAACGGCCCCATTTAAAGAAAAAAGGATGCTGGTTCACGAAAACATAGCGCCGTGTCCAAATCAATGAAAACAATGGCAAAATTGCATGAATTGGGCTTCGAATTGCTTCTGCATCCACCGTATTAACCAGATCTGGCCCCCAGCGACTTTTTCCTGTTCTCGGACCTCAAAAGAATGTTCGCTGGAAAGAAATTTAGCGCCAATGAAGAAGTATTCGCCAAAACTGAGGCCTATTTTGAAGCGAAAGACAAATCGTACTACAAAAATGGTATCGAAAAGTTGTAAGATCGCTAAAATCGCTGTATCGCCCTCGAACGCAAGTATGTTGAATAATAAAATCGAATTTTGCCAAAAAAATGTGTTTTACTATGGTAGACCAGGAACTTTTTACTTTAAAAAGATTTATTCAGATTAAACTAACATGTTCAGTTTTCCCTTCTAAGTTGGTCTTGAACCTTTTTCCAATCATTCAAAGGTCCATATTCTGGCCTATATTTAACATTGCTACCAACAGGTTGCAACCTTCCGTCATTCTTGAGTAGCTCATATCGATATTTCTCGTATTTAGTGAATCCCCTGGCCTGTTATTTTTAAAAATCAAATCGCGAAACGCATTGCCGCATGACGCGGCAAGCCGGCCGCAATCCGCCTCTGCCGCGCGTCTAAACCATCGGCCGTAAGCGCGAATCCCGCGTATCGCTGTTCCCGACGTATAATATAAAAGAGCTGTCGTGTCTCCGTTTCAGCTGTCCCAATTAAATCGAAATAATATATCGGGCTTGGCCGCGTATCGAAATGCAAAATACCATCAGGCCGCCGCAACTGTATGCGAGTGTTGTGTGTACAATCCGCGGCAAATGGCCATTTCTCTGCGGCCCTTGTAAATCGGCTGCGATCCGCCGAAATTAATTCGACATGTGTTTCTTCGATTGGCCGACGTGTACGATACGCGCTGTACGGAATATTGTTACATCGTATTTTAATTAGGCGATCGCGGATTCGGCCGGTGTCGAAAAATCGCTACAACGCCGGTTTGTTGTTTCGATTTTCTAGGGAAAACAAGCCGGGCTGATTGGGCGACGTGTATACCGGCGTTTTTCGTTTGTCGGGAACGCGATCGTGTTTAGATCTGATTGAGGTTTTGGGTAAATATGTATGGCGATTTGGAGGTTCTCTGGGCGCTGCCATGCCGATGGGTAGAGCGATTTGGTCAAAATACATAGGCGTACAACTTTGCTCCCGCCATTTTTTTTCGATATTCGAGGCTTTATCATAAAAACACCGGTTATACATTTATGATTCAAGTATTGCATCGCTGGCCACTACTTTCTCCAATCTTTCGGGCAGTGTACGAAACCCGCGTCGAAAAATCTGGTCGTCTTTTGAAGCGATCCTCGAATTGATCCTATTATTTTCTTCTTCATAAGATCGGAAGAACTGGTCAGCCAGGCCATGTGTCATTGATCGATACAAGTGATAGTCCGAGGGAGCAACGTCTGGAGAAATCCTTTCCGTCTCTGCCTTGCAAGCAGCTGTTCACAAGCAAACAAACGCTGTTCAACATCTCTCGGCACCCAATTTCCTGTTTTCTGGATCATTCCTATGACTTTCAGGCGTTTTGAAATGGCTTGTTAGTCACTTCGAATGATCCTGCCAATTCTTGTTGCGTTTGACACGAATCTTGATCAAGTAGCCCCCAATTATGGATCTTCGAAAACCTTCTCTCATCGACGTCAGGATCACCGTTCTCGAATCCACTTTCGGCACGTTCTTTCTCTATAAGCGGCCTCACCATAGGTATTTGAGATCATTCGATGAGCCTCAGCCGCAGATTTGTTCATATTATAGCAGAAAATTAAAACCTCCCACAAATGAAGAAAATTTGGCTCGTAAGCTGACATGTTCAATCGGGAATTACTTTATGATGCAGACAAAATTGAGTAATATTTCGATGGCGTTATGTTTACAAATACCTAAGTTTATTGTATGACATCTACGATTTATTTATTTCGGCTATCACTTACTACACTACACTACAGCCATCTATTGCAAAACGGTGGAAGCAAAGTTGTACTGGTCATCTCTTGAAGCGATCCACGTTAGATTCTATTTTTTGTTTCTTCATAAAACCGGAAGTGCTGGTCAGCCAGGCCGTGTGCCATTGATCGAAACAAGTGATAGTCCGAAGGAGCGAGAGTCTGGAGAATACGGCAGGTGGGGTAGGACTTTCCATTTCAACGTAACCAAGTATGTCTTGACCACTTTCGTAACATGGGGTCGAGCATTATCAAGCTGTAAAATCACTTCATCCTGTCTCTCATTGTATGGCGGCCGTTTGTCTTTCAATACTCGGCTCAAACGCATTATTTGCGTTCGATAACGATCACCTGTGATTGTTTCAGTCGGTTTTAACAACTCATAATACTCTACGCCGAGCTGGTCCTACCAAATACTAAGCATGACGTTGGAACCGCGAATATTCGGTTTGGCCGTCGACGACGTGGAAGCATGGCCGGGATATCCTCAGCTGATACTCTCTTTTACTCGGTAGAGTTGCCACCAAAGCCGTGCTTGCCTTCCTCCTGAATTTTGGAAAAAAATCGGTTGAAAATGGCACGGTAACGCTTTCCATTCTATTCTATTCTTTATTGCCCTCAAAATATACAGGGTATGTCACATATAACCATAAATAAATAGATAAATATAATTATATAAATGCAAATATCTGCAATAAATTAATTTAAAACACGAATAACACAAAGAAACATCCAAAACAACACATTGACTGTGACGATGGCTACTTGCTCATTTTAAAAGAAGAATGGCGCAATAATGCCACTAAAACCGTATCAAATAGTTTCTCGTTGTGGGTACATCAATTTCTCCACAATAACTTCTACATTCCCTGATCCCTAAATGCGAAAGTTTTTCATGTTCACATATCCTCTGAGATGAAAACTAGCTCAATCAGAAAAGATGACTTTTTGGAAAAATGCTCATCATCGCCCTTTGAGCTGAGTGAAAACGCACCGGATGGTAACGAGGATTCAGCTCTTGCACCGATTCAACTTTGCAAGCTTTTATACCAAGGCCTTTATGCAAAATTCTTCTCGGGGAAGTGCGAGAAATGCTATCGTTGACGAAATGATGTTGGCGGAAGTTCACCCACGATCTGGGCTACAGTAGCCACGTTTTCAGGTGTACGCACTGTACGACAATGATTCAGTACCAAGAACTCGATCCACAAATTGCCGTGAAGGCATTTTATCTCTAGTCAATCTTAAAATGAAGATAGAAGATTCACTGCTTTGAAAATAAGTTTTTGATATTCTCCAGTGTTTGACAAGCCCGAATCGACCCATTTCTTTAATTTATAATTTCCTCTCATAATACAAACTACGGAAGTGTTACCAGACTCCAAAAAAATATTACTTCAAAATACAAACACTAGAAGGCACTACTGCAAATTAGGACATGCTCTAGGAAATCCAAATCATTACTATAATCCGAAAACTTCATCCTAATGCAACTCCGACCTCTCCCAACCCTCCTGCCGTCCAAAAACGCGCCAGGACCACGAGGGGGCCCCGCGACGCTCACCGCCCCCCGTCTCTCCTCCCTCCCTCGTGTGTCCCGGTGCAGATGGCGCGGCGTCGTCGTGTTCTGCATAAGTGCATCCTTGTAGGCTGTCACCGGGCCCCGACCCCTAAGTGCATTTACGTGTCGGCCCGGTCCGAGACCAGCGCCGTAAAAGGGCCCGCTCGAGAGGCCCGGGAATCGATCACCTTTCGCGACGATCGCCGCGCGAACGGTCGACTCGGACGTTTTGTCGTCGGTCCGCGGCCGTCGATTTGTCCCGCCTTCCCGCCCGTCGTCTCGCGTCAAGAGTGGATTTCGGTGTCGCGCTACGCAGCGACTTGTGACTTTCGACCTGGAGTCAGGATTGTTGTGGAAGATGCTCGTCAATAGAGACTGTTCGAAATTAATAATTTCGTTTATTTTTTTCATCTTAGGAACTGGCCAAAATGAAATCAGGAATCGAGTACTCCATTCACAATCTTCGTGTTTACGTTCCGGAATGTTTAGAATCCGAGAAAGATTCGAATGAAAAATATTGTCCTTTCGTCATCCTTCTTCAGGATTTTTTTTCTTGAAAATTGAAGGATTTTATTGCAAGAAATTGAAATTCGAATGGTTGGTTTCGATATTGAACCTTCGTGTCCGAATATACCAGATAATGTATTAAGTATCTTACCTTATGATGATCCTAGAGAAATAGCCTAGCGGCGTTGAATCGCATGATCTTGGAGGCCAGTTCAAGGGTCCGGAACGTGAAATTATGCGGTTACCAAACGTTTCCTTCTGTAAATCAATTGTAGCACGAGCTGTGTGACAAATTGCGCCGTTTTGTTGAAACCACAGCTGCTGCACATCTTGGTTGTTCAATTGAGGAACGAAAAAGTCAGTAATCATGGCTCTATAGCAGTCATCATTGCCTGTAACGTTATGGCCAGCATCGTTTTTAAAGAAGAACTGACCAATGATTCCTCTAGCTCATAAAGAATACCAAACAGTCAGATGTAAATGTCTTTCGAGGGAACTGTATTCAGTTCCCTCGAAAAACATTTACATCGTTTCAGACCCATATACCCCAATACTGTCATCAATGGCCGTTTCAAATAGTACATCGAAATCGAATATAGTTGTAATCACATCCGAGGGTTTTGCCAAGAGGTTCGAATCTAATTGATTCAAAATCCCCAATCCAGTTTCCCGGGCGGAGATTTCCATTGCGTGATATTCTTATTGATTCCAGCAAGCCACTTTTCCTCGCATGTAAGTGCAAGGGAGGCAAATCAAGTATGACCTCAAGCGCTGCTGTGAGAGTTGTGTGTATAGCTCATGTATCACCAATACAGGCCAGCCTCTGCAGTTTCTACAGCCGGCTGCGCGTGGTAACCTTTTCGATTTTTTCTCTCTAACAAAGCGGATTCTTAAAATGACCTATCCCATCCTAGCCTTTCCAGCTCAAATGCAACATTTATCAGGCTCCTATCCTACGATTATCATGGACCACAAGGAAGACCAGCTGTCCAAGAAACTGCGACGAATCTACCAGTTTCTGCAGCCGGCTGCGTGTGGTGACCTCTTCGGTTTCTTCTTCTCTAACAAAAAGGATTCTCAAAATAACCCCTCCACAATAAAAAGCCTTTTCCAGCTTCCAATAAAAAAACTATCAAGGGACATATCCTACGATCATCACGAACCATAACGAAGAACCAGTTCTTCAAGGACCTGCTACTTATCCACCCACAACCACGAACCCAAAAGACAACCGATTATCGTAACGCATCATCTACCGACCCTCATCCCCAAAAATCCCTAACCCCCGAACCGACCCCTGCGGCACCCCGCCCGGATCGCCGCCGCCGATAGTTTAATAATGCCGACGCAATAAACACTCGGGGGCAGGTATTCGCCAAACAATGCGCTAGCCGTACACACACATACGCGCGCGTTTCGAATCGGAACCGTCGTCGTCCGAGGCGGGCGGGGGCGGCGGGCGTAGCTTACAGGACGCTCATTAATTCGGGATTCGGCGGCCGGGGGTGGAGAGGGGCAGGCGGGCCGCCGGCGGCAATATCGATACCTCTACATGGATCGCTAATGAAACAAGGGCCCGCAATCAGCGGTCGGGGGCAGTTTCCGTAGGGTAGCGAGGGGGTGGCGGACCGACACGGGGTCGAAGGTACAATAATGCCCGCGAGACGTACGACATCAATCGCGCTGCACCGGGCGCCCTCTGGTGTACGGATGGCGAGTTGCGGGATGCGATGATGGGTTTGACTTTGATGGGGTTGGAGATTAGAGATTATGATGATGATGTGGGGTGTCAGGAGAGTATGGATCGAAATTAGACTAGAACGCTTTGTTTAAGTCATTATAAATACACTGGCAAGCTGAAAAAACGGGACCCATGAAATTGCTGAAATGGTAGGGAAAGGAAAATTGCCCAAAGAAAAATGAAAGTTTATATTCGTTTCGTAAAAAAATAATAAGCTCTTTTTGAGAAAATCACCATTAGTATGATTACAGCGACCGAACGCATGCTCGTGATGAACCTTCGAATATTCTTGTGAAATATTCTCCAATTCATGGGCTTCACGGAGCTCTTTTAACTTATTGGGCGATGGAACCATAGTTCTGATTCTCCTTCCCAGTTGGTTCTTCGTAGGAATTCAAGTCAGGACTTCGAGCTGGCCAGTTGAACCTTGGTTTTCCAACCTCATTCATATTCATGCACAAAAATTTCCTACTCTCCTAAAAATGGTGTCTAAGGCACTCTAAGGAACAACAATGTCCATAAGAATTAGCTTCAAGTACCTTACTGCTTACTGCCTTACTTGCTCTTCTATACGGGCATCAGCATATCTTTCTCATGGACGCCTATAAGACCATCAGCTCATCGAAAAAGCTCTATGGCTTTTTCGACGCAATTTACACCCTTCCAACAATAAAAAAAAAATTAAAATAATTTTTTCTCTTGAAAGCTGTTGAATTTTGTCAACATATTTCACGAATGGAGTTGTCCAAACAAAATGTGACAGCCACCTACTAGATTTTTACGATTTCATTATCAAACCTATTTCGTACGATTGTATTCATTCAGAAACGAAAAAATAATAATATTCGATGCGATCTTTGGATGTTTCGCAATAAATTTCCTCCATCCAGGCCTAAGTGTACCCACAATAGAATGATGAGTGGCACGAGAAATAAACATCAAATAATCTCGAGAGAGATATACATCTCCTTGTCCTCGCGACATCAGACCGAGTCGTCGTTCTGAACCCTCGAACGAAAGCGAAAACATTCTCGCTTCTAAAATACGGCCCGGCTCACGGCGGAAATTTCAACATCCGGTAAATCAGCGCTGGAACACTGAAATCCACTCGTAAGATACAAGAGTGGGACAAATTGACGACACTATAGGAATCGTAAACTTAAAATTTCTGGGGGTCGAGATCGTTTCCCTTTAACGACTTTCGGAGTTTGTTATTATTCGTTATATCGCGTGCAGTTCGATAGATTTGGTCTATGACTGTTGTTATCATTGGGGGCAAGCAAAATGACATAAATTATTCACTAGTGAGTAACCATTATTCACTGGCCTATAAAACTCCTATAATGAAACTTCAAAATTAAAAGATTTGATAGTCTTCAATAAAACGACAACCTCTCTGGGTTTGTATAAATAGATAGGGTTAAATAACAAAAGATCAATTTGGTCGCAGTTCCCGCACGGCTAACGAAGCCGCAATCTTTTTTTCAATTAGTAAGAAATTGTCCAGCTACCGACGGAAAAAAGATCGGGCATAACTTAACACTTCACTCATAGTTTTGGACCCAACAAATGAAAACACATTCTTAAACATTCTACTGCATTCGTCAACATTATTATCATCACCAAAAGTGATATACTTGAACGTCCTCTAACTTCACAATACCTTCTCTGTAGAAAACATTCTCTGTGCTTTCGAAATGGGCTTCAAACGTGACATTCACTTCTTCATTAGTGTCAAATTTTTTCCTTGGAGTATTCTTTTCAGGTCTGCTTAATGCCAGTAATCATTGGAGGCAGATCTGTAGAATATGTTGTGTGCTCAAGCAATTCGGAGCCCAATTTGTTCAATTTGACCATGGTTTTCATCGATTTTTGTCAAGGAACAATGTCTTGATGAAAGAGAACATTGAGAACGGTTTTTTAACTGCTGTACTAAGTTGATGTAATTATTCAATATTCAGTGTTGCTGGTTTTACCTTTGTCAAGATGATCAATGCAAAATATACCATGCACGTCCCATACTACGAATGTCATAACTTGCCAGCTGATGTTTGAGATTAAGGTCGCTTTTGACTTCATTCACCGGCTGCTTTTTAATCAGCTAACACGCTCTTGACTCAGGAGTGTAGTGATGAATCCAGGCTTCATCCACTGTCACATTTCGACGTAAAAAATCCTCATCATACTAATGGGATATCTACACTATCGACACGTACAGTTCTGTAGCCACCAAAGGTGTATGAATAAACAATCTCCCAAAAGCTTTCACTTGAGACAATTGTTTTTTGTTATTTTGGGCCGCACGGTTGACGTTCTTCCTTGAACCCAGAAGTAACAGACCCATAAACAGCACCTCTAGCAGCATCCCGAAATAACCCTTTACTCTTCCCGCGAGTGCCCCTTTATGACAAACGCCATTAGTGGCTTCTGTGTGACACCACTCAGTCAAATAAATAATTCCCGATCGTAAATTATACGGTTGCAGAGAGAGGAACCTTTTTTCACCCCCTTAATTGTCTAGTTGTTTCCAGATGTCCCTCCCGGATCAAAGTGGCGTGAAGAGGAGATAATTCAGCGAGAAAAAGGGAGAGCTAAATTATTTAGCAGGTCATAATCGTAAAGTGAAATCACACGGTCGCATCATTAAGCGTAAATCTGGAACGCATAAAGTGATAGGCGGACGGTGAGGAAGAGGGGGGAATGGGAGAGATTGACGACCGGGAGCGGAATGGGGAATTCCGGGAATTTTTACGTATGGTAACGTTTTGAGACCTTTCGGGTCAATTTACTTACTAAACGTTGTTTTTGGTTGTTTATTGTCTTTAGTGGGACATTGTGTTGAGTAGTAAGTAAATAATTTGAAGCAAGTTCTACACTTTGAAGACAATTATTGTTTATTGAACAGAGTGTTCTCAAATTGGACGTGTGAGGGAATCCTTGGATAATTTTGAGAAAAAAGTAAACATCTTCGCTACAGATTGGGCGAATAAGTACCAAAACGTATTATTAATTTATTCATCACATCTTACTGACTGAATATTCATAATAATTTGGATTTTTCAGTAGATAACAACAAAATTTTTTTCTTGGTGCCTGGGATTTAAGAGCTGATTTCAACTATATTTGGGAAACTAAACCCCTACATGCAATCCGTTGTTCTCTTTCAACTCTACTTTTTTAGATAAATCAACTTATCTACCAATGTTTCATTCTTGAGAGTTCTGAAATTATTATATATTCATTAATGTAGGTACAATGGTTTTATTGTGAGTCTGTAATTGTGTAAATTCCAGGTGAATCTATAAATAGTAGAACCATTGCCTATCAGGTACCTGAACTGACTCTTTTAATCCCCTAACTCGGGTAAGTAAGAGAAAAAATCATACTTACTCCCTTACATATAAAGTTGGGCTTAATGAAGCAATTTGTAAAGACTCTTGGTAAGAATGGGTCATGTTTTGCATAAATAGGGTTGAAAATACATCAGTTGAGCACAGAAAAACTCAAAGCAGGGATATTTGACGGCCCACAAATAAGACAATTAATTAAGTATCCTGCCTTCATAAATTCTAGGAATCAAGATGACAAGAAGCTTGGATGTTGAAATGGTAAACAAGATAAGCTTAATAGTTTCAAATCCTTAGGGTGCAATAGGAGTATTGAAATACACAGCTACTTAGACCGTTTTCCAGAAAATTCAGGAGACATGAGTGAGGAACAAGGTGAAAGATTTCACCAAGATATTAAGGTTAATGAGAACCGCTACCAAGAAAGATGGGACATGCACATATGGCAGATTACTGCTGGAGTTCAGATATTATTATATTACCCAATTCCAAATAATTTTTTCCAACAAAGAGGATGTATTAGTCAAATATATCGTAAATTAGACTGAACATCTCACTTTATTGTCCGGTGTACATTAATTTTTGCCTGATCCTCTCAATGAAGCACCAGCATCATCAAACGAACACACCGAACCACAGAAGGCCACAATCTAGCAGGTATCATAAAAAGTGAAGTAGCCCAAAGTGGATATCTCCGCTCGACTACCGTACAGAAAGCAAAAACAGTCAATTTGTTAAGGGCTTTCAGGTCCCAAGAAGGGCCATCGATACGTTTATGTTTTGATGGCCTCTTCCTCTCCTTTTCGGAATTATTATTTATGAGTTATGTCCGGTTCCACTCGAGTTTATTGCACCACTTTTTGGTGGCTGACATTGTTGGAGATGCGAAATTCCATGTTCGGTATGAGCCGGTTCGAAAACTGATATGTTTTGTGGGGTTTTCAACGCTGTTCGGCAATTAGTGAACCTGATCTTTTGAAAAATGCACAGATGAGAGGCAATGTGAAATTTGATGAGATTAAAAAAAAAGTTAGATACAATAATATATTCTTTTATCTCATTTTGACGTTCGATAACGACATTACAAACCCAAAGGGATTTAATAGTTACTTATAATACAAGTGCAGAATATATTGCCATATTTTTTCTCGAGTTTTAGATTGTACTTTCTGTACCAATATTATCCGTTATTTTCTGAATATGTTTTATTCTCAATTCAAATATTTTTGCTTATTAAGTAATTAATATAGTGATGATTGTTATAATTTTGATTTTTACATTATTATATGCTGGAATTTGTCTTGGAATTTTGTCCCATATTCAGTTTTTCATGCGATCATTTGTCTCAATAGTAAGATGTGAATCTAATCTTCTTGCAGAAAAATATTTTTAGGGATAAACAAAAAAATCGCGCTTGGAATTTTCAACAAATTTCTAACATGGAGGTAAATCACAGACTATACAAATGGTTTTTTTAGTACGTTTTTCTGCGTCAATCTAATAGTTATGATACAATTTGAAATGATCATAATAGCAACACTGCATTATTTTTCGACATTTCTTATGTCATTTGTGTTCAGTCGGATATTTCATTTAATCATAGAAAGAAACAAGCTTCAACAACGTTTATCAATAATCAAATTGTTTTATTTGAATAAGTGCTCATTTTGGAATAATGGAAGGAATTCATTGACGACATTATTCAGATAATTTGTTTTTCAGAAAAATTTGAAAGTGCATTTTCCTTACTATATTATACAAAAATACCAGTACATGTGCCTATTGAGCCTTATTTGGTACCACAAATTTGTCTTCAATACAGCGAATATTGAGTCGATTTATTTATTTTATTTATTTATTGTACAAGGATAACAAACAGGGTAGACCTGTAGATAGTTTTCACCATAGAGTAATAAACATAGATAGTAAGTTAGATTACGTTGCCGGATTGCGGATTGTGGATTTTCAAATCCACAATTTTACTATATCGTTATGAATGTAAATTATATTGGATGAAATATATTTATTTGAGGGATTCCCGATTAAATATGCAAATTTTTATATTTCCGATATTTTTCCTAATTGTTGAATTTATAATAAGCAGAATATTTATTATTTTCTGTATTTACCTGCTGAAATCCAAGGTTTGGCAACTTTTGCTCTCCTAGTGTCATCGGTTGTTTAACGTCGTTTGGCGCGCTTGAAGTTTGTCTTTCTGAATTTCTGATATATTTAGGTATTTATTTCAATATATTTTCAGTTAATATGAAACATTGATTCACTATGAGACATAAGAAGTGAGTTATTTGTAGAGGAACTCGCGTGAATTGATTGAAATATCGTATCACTGATATGTTTTCATTTCCACTCGCTTTATGTCAAATTTGATAGTTCATATTGGGGACAAAATTTCCTTACTGAATATGACATATGCTTCTTCTATCTATTGAGCGAAATAACCAGTGACAAACTCAAAAAATAGAGAAAAAGGAAAATATTCTACATCAAAAGAAAATTTGAGGAGCACTTCAATTCAAAATATTTCCATGAAATCTATAACAATTCGATTATTCTTCTCAAATTTTTCTAAGTATTCACAAATCAGTAATAATTATGATAAGAAATTCAACAATTTCTAAATGTTGTCAGTATCATAACCAATTTAAATTGTATCATTCGTATTGGACCCCCTTTTATATCAATGCTGTCTTTATTCAAATTGTATTGTAAATAACTATAAATCCCTAGTGTTTCATAAAACTCATCAATCGAAATTTTTGAATTCTACCGTTTTTGGCGATCATGAACTTTCTTGTTGTTACATCATTTATCAAGACGACAACTTGAAAAACATCATCGACCCAACCTCCAATACTAAAGGTCATTAATGAATGAAATCCAAATCGACAACAATATCAAGATAGCCAAAAATCCATCCATCCAATTCCCATGGTTATTCACCAAAGAGGAATGTCTTCCTGGATGACGTAGGAGGGGTATGTGCCTGGCGCCAGCCGTAAATCAAGAAGCTGTTAAGATAATAGATATATCTCTGGGATGAACGTAAAACGGCTAATTAAAACCGAGGTATGAATTTCACCCAGCTTGAGGAATAACAAATGACTGAACGTCAGGGAAAATATCGGATAAAGTTTCGCTCATTTGACTTGTGTCGAAAACTGAGTGATTTCAGGGCAGGGCGGGACTCGAAGATTTTCATCATGGGAATATACTTCGTTGTGAATAACTTGAGTCAATAACTAAGTGAATAAGATGTAGGAATTCAAAATTTTGTTGTGTTGAACTTGTTATACTAATACAGGGTGATTCAACAGGATTGGCCAATTTGACGTTTATGGAAAACTAATCATGATTTTGAGCTGAAAATTTGCATATTGGGGTTTGAGACAATGATCTTTCTCCCTAAAATATTTTAAAATCTCTACAACTTCGGGTTTTACCGGAAATAGACTACTACATCCTTATTTCCAATGGCACACCCAGTATATTATTGCATCATTAATTAGCTTTTTTGATGCCATATTTTGGTAAAAACTCAATGGTTCATGAGTTGATGGGATTCTTATAAAAAAGAAGGTGGCGATGAGGACTCACATTTACTTGAATTTTTCGGCAGAAAAAGATTTTTTCGAAAAAAAAATTCTCTTTTTTGATTCTGCAAACACGTAGTATTATAAGACTGTTTGCGATTTGAACCAAAAATGCACATTAGAACCTATATTTTTTATAATTTCAGTCGAGTCTTCGTACAAAAATAATGGTTACTGAATCAAACCCTATACCTAAAATGAATACTTTAAGAGTTATCGGGGAAGAACTTTCAATGAGGAAAACCGTAATTTCTAACTTAGTGAAGTATTCTGTAACTTCCGGAAAGTACAAAAAAAAACTAAAAGAGAGAGATCTGAAAATATTTTAGGGAGAAAGATCAATGTCTCAAACCAAAAAATGCGAAATTTAAGCTCAGAATTATGATTAGTTTTCCCTAAACAGACGTTTAGGCTATTAGAAAATAGGCCAATCCCGGTGAATCATCCTGTATGTGTATACAAGTATTCAATTCACTACCAATAGACATAAGAGAAATAAGTGATTTCGAATTAATCCACAGGTTATGGCTTGATAAAAAACCTTATAACATTTCAGAGTTCCTCTCAGGATTGAATTGATTAATTTTATTTGTAAAGGGTGTTTTTTTTAGAGCTATAGAACTTTAAATTGCAATATAACAACGATGGATTATTCGATTGACATGAATTTTATTTATCCGCAAGATAATCTTGTGGCATTACATTTTAAATATGATTTCTGGCATATGACCGCCACGGCTGGCTCGGATGTAGTCCAATCTGGACGTCCAATTTTCGATTTCTTTTTCCAACATTTGTGGCCGTATATCGACAATAACACGGCGAATGTTGTCTTCCAAATGGTCAAGGGTTTGTGGCTTATCCGCATAGACCAATGACTTTACATAGCCCCACAGAAAGTAGTCTAGCGGTGTTAAATCACAAGATCTTGGAGGCCGATTCAAAGGTCCAAAACGTGAAATTAGGCGGTCACCAAACGTGTCTTTCAATAAATCGATTGTGACACGAGCTGTGTGACATGTTGCGCCGTTATTTTGAGTTTTCTTTTACGTTTCCCCATTTTATTGTATTGAAGAATATGTAATGATTTTTGGCGAATAAAATGTTCATTATTATCAAAATAATTCATCCTAATCGAATTCCATCTAAAGTCCCCCATACACGTCGACACCCTAAAATCACCCACACACTACCCGACCCGCAAATCTCCTTTACCCGCCGATCCTACCCTGGACGCCAGTGTCGCAACGGCCGTCTAGACCCATACGGCATAATCCCAGATAGCCCCGGTCAGCTGAGGCGCCACGGTCCGGCCGGATTGCAACGATAACGATCCCGACCTAACCTCAAAACCGTCCGGGGATTCGGCCATAAACCACTCGAAACTCAAGACAGGGGGCATAAAACAACTTCCTCCTGACACGGCGTGACACCGCAGTCTCCCCGTTCGTCTATGATGATGATGATGACGAGGACAAATATTTTCGGAGAGGTTGTAAAATTGTAACCGAGATGGGGGCATCAGTAACAAAGGAAGAACGGGGCGAACATTTGACGTTAACGTCCTATCCGGGGCGATATAGTGATGTGGGGGCGTAAATGCGCTTCCGGGTTACGTAGTTTGGTTGTAGAGTCACAAGGGTAGGTCACAGGTACATGAGGTTTTGGGATATTATCTTTTGTTCAAATTGATTTATTGCGTAAAATAATTCAGCAGAAAGAATTCGATACGTAAGAGAGAGAATAGAATCCATAACATCAACAAATATAACACACGAAACAAGTTGATGGTCAAATTACAAGGTTAAGACGATAGAAATCGAGCGACTAATTTGGAGTAAGCCAACGTTTCGTCTATATATTTAGCCATTTTGCTATGACCAGTAATTTCCAACCACTTTTTGCTAACAACAGTTGATCTATTCGAGTGATTCCTCATCTTTTTGTCCTATAAATTCAAGCCAATTGCCTCAGCAGCAGATTTAGTTCATCCAAGTACATTACGGTGCATACATTATGGCCCTCAGAGGCTGTTCATCTCTTGATCCTGTATATTTTTCCAGTATCGATTTTGTTTTAAGAACAGTCGTGGCGAGGTAATATTGTCGCCTAGTTTCAATATTAGTTTATGAAAAATATGTACAGAGCAGCTTTGTCTTTCACTATATGAAACCAACCATTTACTATTCGAACAGCTTGGTACGTTTTACTGAACGACGTATTGTATTCGCTAGGCTAATTCTACAACAGTAAAATGGTAAAATTTACGCATCAGACTTTCAGGAGTATTTTCAATTCATAGCAATATCATTTTGTTGACTTCAGACATATTTAACGAATCTGAACTGGACTTACGTTACCGAGAGTAGTTTCAACGCTTGAAGAACGGCTATTTTGATGTCGAAGACCAGCATGGAAGAGAGAAGGTTTTGGAAAATACAGAATTGGGGACATTACTTGATCAAGACTCGTGTCAAATGCAGCAAGAATAGGTAGGATTATTAGAAGTGGCGCAACAAGCCTTTTCAGAACGTCTGAAAGTCATGGGAATGATTCAGAAACAAGGAAATTGGGTGCCGTACGAGTTGAAGCCGAGAGATGTTAAACGGCGTTTATTTGCTTGTGCACAGCTGCTTGCAAGGCAAAGACGGAAAGGATTTCTGCATCGAATTGAGGATAGAGACGAAAAATGGGTTCCTTACTAAAGAACCAAGCGCAGAAAATCATGGAGATATCCCGGACATGCTTCCACTTCGACGGCCAAAAAGAATATTCACGGTTTCAAGATCATGCTCAGTATTTGGTGGGATCAGACCGACATAGTATATTATGAGTAGTAAAATCGTCTGAAACAGTCACAGGCGATCATTATCGAATGCAATTAATGCGTTTGAGCCGAGATTTGAGAGACAAACGGCAGCAATACAACGAGAAACATGATAACGTGATTTTACAGCATTACAATGCCCGATCCCATGTTGTGAAAGTGGTCAAGACATACTTGAAAACGTTGAAATGGAAAGTCCTACCCCACCCACGTTGCTCCCTCGGACTATCACTAGTTCCGATCAATGACACACGGCCTGGTTAAGCAGCACTTCCGGTCTTATGAAGAAGTAAAAATTGGATCGATTTGTGGATCAAGTGACAAGTTTTTTCAACGCGAGATACGTACGCAACCCGAAAGATTGGGTAGAAAGTAGTTGCCAGCGTTGACCAATACTTTGAATCATAAATGTATAACCAGTTTTTCACAATAAAGCCTCGAATTTCGGAAAAAAACGGCGGAAGCAAAGTTGTACACCTACGTATAATGTTTGAAAACTCATTAATATTCACAGCCCTGAAGATGATCATTTCAGGTGACCGTCACTTGTGTTCGAAAACCCATCTACAAAATGTGGCTTTCTTCAAATGTGGCCCTTTCCCACGGCGGCAAAAAAGCGGCAAGCGCCGGTCGACATCCCCGGCCCGCGTTTCTTGCGCGGAATTCGCGTAGAAAGAAAGGCCTCGAGGCCGCCGTATTGTATACGACCAACGTAAGCGTTAATGTCCCCGGTAATTTGCGCGGACCACCCGCGACGTGACGGACGCCGCTGAGATCGCGCTCTTCTTGCTTCCCCGTCTGATCGGAGGCTCGTCAATTCGCTCGCCGACACCCAAAAAGGGAATCGCGATCTCCTCCGTTAGTTGCGGAGGGGTGCAGGGGCGGATCTGCGGTAGCGGAGCTGGGCATCATAGTAAAATAGTAATGTATATTACATAGGCGTATGACTTTGCTTCCGCCGTTTTTTTTTCGAAATTCGAGGCTTCATTGTACGAAACTTGTTATACATTTAGGATTAAAGTATTGTCTATCGCTGGCCACTACTTCCTCCTATATTTCGGACAGCGTACGAATCCAGCGTTGAAAGAACTGGTCATCTTTTGAAGCGATCCACGAATCGATACAATTTTTCCCTTCTTCATAAGACCGGAAGTGCTGGTCAGCTAGGCCTTGTGACTTTGGTCGAAACAACTGATAGTCCGAGGAAGCACCGTCTAGAGAATATGGCGGGTGGGGTAGGATTTCCCATTTCAACGTTTCCAAGTATGTCGTGTCCACTTTCGCAACATGAAGTCGAGAATTATCATGCTGTAAAATCCCTTTATCATGTCTCTCGTTGTATTGCGGCCCGTTTGTCTTTCAATGGTCGGCTCGAACGCAATGATTGCGTTCGATAACGGTCACCTGTGATTGTTTCAGTCGGTTTTATCAACTCATTGTACACTAAGCTGAGCTGGTCCTACCAAATACCGAGCAGGACCTTGGAACCGTGAATATTCGGTTTGGCCCTCGACGTGAAAGCATGGCAGGGATATCCCCATGATTTTTTGCGCTTGGGATTATCGTAATGAACCCATTTTTCGTCTCTAGCCACAATGCGATGCAGTAATTCCTTCCGTCTTTGCATGCAAGTAGCTGTTCACAAGCAAACAAAAGCCGTTCAACATCTCTCGGCTTCAACCCGTACGGCACCCAATTTCCTTGTTTCTGAATCATTCCCAAGACTTTCAGGCGTTTTGAAATGGCTTGTTGCATCACTACCAATAATCCTGGCAATTCTTGTTGCGTTTGAAACGTGTCTTGATCAAGTTATGCCTCTTATTCTGTATCTTCGGAAACCTACTCTCTTCCAACGCCATGCTGGTCTTCGACGTCAAAATCACCGTTCTTGAAGCGTCGAAACCACTTTCGGCACGTTTTTTCACTAATAGCGGCCTCACCATAGGTATTTAAGAGCATTCGATGAGCCTCAGCCGCAGATTTCTTCATATTAAACCAGAAAATTCAAACCTCCCGCAAATTACGAGGATTTGGCTCGTAAGCTGACACGAGAATAACTTCATGATGTAGACACAAATCGACTAATATTTCGATGGCGTTATATTTACAAATATCTAAGTTAATTGTATGACATCTTCCATCTATTTATTTCGACTATCACTTACCGCTTCAGCCATCCATTGCAAAACGGCGGAAGCAAAGTTGTACATCTAACACTTGAATATCTAAATATTATACGGTACTTCCTGCGTAATATTTCAGATAGACCTCCACCTCCTTTTGTCTAAGTGTTTCTACTCTCTTCAGGAATACTTCTTAGATGCTACTTGATTGTGTATAATCATTTTGGACATATCCTATACCTTTTGTATATTTTTTTTATATTCATACATGTAAATATGTGGTTTTGAAGGATAAATATATATCTTTGGTATATATTTTTCCTTATATATTATTATTAATATTTTCCTTCATTGCAGCATCCCCTGAAGGATCCGTCCGAGATTCGTGTGTATTGTTGGGCCCGCGCGCAGATCGTAGCCGGCCGTGAGATGAATGAAATTCGTGTGCGTCAGGTATGCCGGGTTCCGGTCGTTTATATTTTTTAATTGGACCGCTGGAGAACCCTGCTCGGACGCGAGAGGGAGAGCAAAAAGCGTTCGGTTGAATAAACATACCACTAATGAATTACACACACACACACAAATACTCACCTACGGGGAAAGATCCACGGGACGGGCGGTGGCGGGTCAACTGGTCAAGTCGCCAGGAATTTCGGCGGTTTAGAATATTTTTTTTTATTTAGCTTATTAATTGAGGAGTGAATAAACAATGTGAATTACAGAGGAGTTTAACAGAAGTAAATTCCTTTGCGTAACTTCAAAAATACACCTTTATTTTCTTATGATTAGAGGTTGTTGAAATAAAAGTAGGTATTTTATGTAGTGGCGGTTGGTTATTTATTTCAAGAGGAGTGGCTTGTTTCGTTGTCTAGATTTGTAGGTTCTCATTTTCAAGGGGAGTGATGAAAATACAAAACAATTACTCTACAATAGTCATTTGTTTTATCAGGCAGCAAAGTAGTAGATTGACTGCAGCGGCTGATAGTTCAGCCAATTTAGCCAACGCAGTCAATCTACTTTGCTGCCGAGTTGAACATATAATATTTTCTTCGATCGTTTATAATGATATATTGAAGATATTGTATTTGCAAATTATTACAATTCCCACAATCTTTTCATTTTTCCTATAGTGATAAATTAAAACAAAATTTGATATAAATCGCAATTGTTGGAATTGTTGGTTGCTATGGAAATGTATATGTCCGTATTAATTATAGTTTGACAACTCATGAAATATCTGACAGTTTTTTGGAAAAATATCGAATATATTCATATTATGGACAGTGATAGCGACTTAGAAATGACTACTCCAAGGGAGGTGGCAAATGGCAAATTCAGAAAATGTGAATTGTTTTATTCCTATTGAAAATAAACATTTTGCTGCCTAGGCACGAAAGTCGTTACTTTGCTGCCTAGACAGAAAAAGTAATACTTTGCTGATTTAGTGATTTATATGTGTCTGAAAAATTATTATTCGCTGTCAATCGGACAAAAATAAAATTTTCTTAAATCTTTCAGAATCTCGCTTGGGACAA
Source organism: Harmonia axyridis (assembly GCF_914767665.1). NCBI lineage: Eukaryota > Metazoa > Arthropoda > Insecta > Coleoptera > Coccinellidae > Harmonia > Harmonia axyridis. Next base: position 9,070,622 of record NC_059502.1, read on the forward strand.
ATGCAGAGTACAAAATATGCTAATCTAGTATTCTAATCCGTCGATATCCCCGAACTGTCTTCGTTCACATTTCCATCCAAGAGTGACAGAATTTAAACTATAATTAACCAATTAAATCTGATCTAGCATTGACCACAATTGCAAAAATTCCTGGAACTATGCCAAAATTATATATTTCCACTACTTGCCTACAACTTTTTTCTTCCCATTTGAATATTTTAGGCAAAAGTAGCAACTTTCAAAATTTTCTGTAAAGTGGCATATAACTTTCGTTTGTTACGAATGACCTTGGCTCATTTGTCTTGTAATCGGATAATTGGATCAAAAATTCAAATCTAAAATCAATATCATTCAGTTCATGAAATTCATACTGGCAACATCAAATATGGCCGTAATGCCATTTTTGCGAAATAAATGCCTTGATTTTTTCATCAGACAAAGTTTTTTCAGTCTATATTAAATATTATGGCGTTTCAAAAAGATCGTTATTCAGATTGCATATTCTGAAATATCAACAACTTCTTTTGTATTGAGTCTGGCTTTCAGCATGGAATAATCTGATCATAGTGTAGATGCTATAAATTTGCGCTGAATTTCGAAATTTCGAATTACATGTGGATAAATCCTACAGGGGACACCACATAAGAAGAAACTTGTCGTTTACATTACCTCCAGGTGGTGTGGAATTGAGTTATTTAATGAAAACGCATATCGAAGTATACTTTGCGGTGCTTTTACGCTAAAACTATTGATATTACCAAAAAAATGTAAGTAGTTACATAAATTGCAGAAAATATTGTCTAGTTTAATATTGTATACATATAGGTAACTGCTTTTGTCATTAAATTATTCGGGAAGGAGATATTACCAAAAAGACTTATTTTGGGCACTATTTTTTCAAGATGAAATTCGGAAAGAGCGCATCGAAAACTAGAAAATCACCAATTTTCAAAACATCCGGAAAACTTTTCAGGTAACGCTCTATTTTGGCTCAAAAGTTTTCGAATCAACTCTTTTCAGCTTGGATTAAATAAAATCCCTTCATAACTCGATATTCTCTCAAACTCTTCCTCTTTCGATCCGCTGGCCATTGGCCCAGTTGACCGGCCGCGCGTTGGACAAACAAGGTTTTTGGCCCTGAATGAAGGCGATACATCAGCCGGTGGGGACCGTGGCGCCCACCTACGGTTCCGAGGGCCCGAGGATCTCGTAATTAAGATAATATATTATCGATTCTAATTAAAATCTATTTAGTACGGACCTCGGGCCCCAACTACTGGTTATAAATATTCAGATTTGGCGTAGCTTCTTCTCTTAACCCGGATCGGACGGGCCGACGAAAGGCGATCGGTGATTTACGAGGTTTACGGCCGAACCCCACCGCCCCTTCTGAACCCCCCTAACCCCTCTAGGATGCGGTGGCAATCAGAGACGAAATGCGGGAAGGTTGGGTCGACCGAAAAAAATTAGACGGTCATCGATAGATCAGAGAGATTCGAGATCTTTAATGAATGAACTCGCCAGATAGCCATTTGAGTATGCTTGAACTAGATTGGGCCAAGAACATTCCCTTGTGGAACACCAAACAACTTTTTAGAATCATAGAAATTGGGATTTTTCCATCAGGAACAATTTATGCTTCAAATTAGGGAATCCAATCCCGCACCAAAATATCAATCCCGCAAATCCGAGGGATAAAAATTATCACTATGTGTTCGGCTGTTTTCACATCCTTTCCACATAGCCTGCAGATCTCATCTGCTGACTTATCCATGCGGTAAAAAAGGTATTTGACCCGACAGCGTCTTGTCAGCAGTACCACCATTACCGTAAGCTCAGCTCGTGGTAGCTTCAGTAGTTTCCTGGTAAAGGTCGATGAAAGCACCACAAATTATTCGCCTGAGCAAGACTCGGAGTGTTCCTCCAGAGGATTTTTCTTGTATGTCTTTTTTTATTTTGTTCATATTCTTTTTTGTTTCCTTGGAAAAATAGTTATAAAAAAGTGATGAATGGCTCTCATGCAGTGTTATCTTGGCATGGTACTTAGGAAATTATCGATAGAAGCATGCAGAAATATACTGAATTCAAATTTGAACAAGCGCTCTCTTTCATTGATTGAAGATTATCTTCGGGATCATTTTCTGTTTGTGAAAAATATCAAACATGATAGAAATGCTTTCCGTTTGTACCATTTTCCTTTATCTGAAACACTCTTCAAAGAACATGGCCACTAATTGGTAAAAGATTGCTTTTATCTAGTCGACTCCTGGAATTATCTCCTTTGAGATAACTTCAGTAGTTTTACCTCAATAGTGTCGACCGTTGGTCTGTTCCCTCAAAATAATATAAGATAAAGACAACCATACTAATGAGCATTACCGTATGTTTCGAAAAGTGTGGTCCAAGCATACTACCCAGGGGTTTACCGTTTGTAAAAGTATGGAAATTGCAGTGAATCATTAACATGCGAAGTTCAAATTCGTTTGAACACCTACACATTTGAATTTCATTTCACTTCAAATTTTCGTAAAATTTGATGAATGAAGTATCACTTGGAGGAAAACAACGATGGATTATTCGATTGAATTTTATTTATCCACAAGATAATCTTGTGGCATTACATTTCAAATATGCTTTCTGTCATATGAAAACCACAGCTGGCTCGGATGTAGTCCAATCTGGACGTCCAATTTTCGATGACTTTTTCCAACATTTGTGGCCGTATATCGGCAATAACACGGAGAATGTTGTCTTCCAAATGGTCAAGAGTTTGTGGCTTATCCGCCTAGACCAATGACTTTACATAGCCCCACAGAAAGTAGTCTAGTTGTGTTAAATCACAAGATCTTGGAGGCCAATTCACAGGTCCAAAAGGTGAAATTAGGCGGTCACCAAACGTGTCTTTCAATAAATCGATTGTGGCACGAGCTGTGTGACATGTTGCGCCGTCTCGTTGGAACCACAGCTCCTGGACATCATGGTTGTTCAATTCAGGAATGAAAAAGTTAGTAATCATGGCTCTATACCGATCACCATCGACTGTAACGTTCTGGCCATCATCGTTTTTGAAGAAGTACGGACCAATGATTCCACCAGCCCATAAAGCGCACCAAACAGTCAGTTTTACTGGATGTAACGGTGTTTCGACATACACTTGAGGATTAGCTTCACTCCAAATGCGGCAGTTTCGTTTGTTGACGTAGCCAATCAACCAGAAGTGCGCTTCATCGCTAAACAAAATAAAATGGACGTAGTGCGCGATACGTATTCCGCACATAACCATTATTTTCGAAATGAAATTGCACTATTTCTAAGCGTTGTTCAGGCGTGAGTCTATTCATGATGAATTGCCAAACCAAACTGAAAATAAATCACTTGACAGCTGTTAAATCGGTCGCCACCTCGAACAGTAATGCCAACTTAAAGTTATACACCTCGAAAAAAACACCCTATAGTAGCCTCACCATAGGCAGTTGAGTGCATTCGATGAACCTCAGCCGAAGATTTCTTCATATTAAAGCAGAAAATTAAAACCACCTACAAATTACGAGAATATTGCTCGTAAGCTGAAATTTATTCACATATAACTGAACAGGTAGAAATTCTCCATATGAACCCAACAGCCAGTTTCGTAAAATTTATCTCAATCTGTATGGAGTTATCGTTGGAAAGACGGATATTAGAGTGTGTAGTTCTTTTGATCGGAATCATAGTGTTTCTATCGCTACTAATGGCGTCATATCGTCAGGAAGTTATTATTCCACGTCTCTAATTCTACTTTTAAAACCGAACAGAACTCGAGAGGAATATCAGGTAATCTGAATCTCGAACGGAGACAGACTCGGAGACGAATTTGAAATTTACAGCCGTGCAAAAAGACGCCTGACGTTTTTATCGATGAAATCGAACCCTAAAGAGTGGCATGAGTCAAGAACAGGCGCCCCTCGCTTATCTTGCTCTTATTTTCGACCAACCCAAGTATTTCGGAGGTAGTACAAGATTGTCTATCTGTCCGGATAAGGTAATAAGTTAAATTGTTTCCGCTTCTTCATGTTACGTACAGCATTCCGGAGATCTGTAGTTGATTATGTTGGTTACTTGGTGGGGTGGATTACTCACAAATAGGGAATTTTGGGTATTTACTAATGTTCAATGTTCATCATGGATTAAGGATAAGAAAAAGTAACGTCATGGTCATTTTCGAATTGTTCCTTCTACAGTTCTCCAATGAAAATTATTGTATTCAATATTGTTTTACTTCGGAGCGAACGTTAAAATAACAGGTGTTTTTTTTTTTCGAGGTATATAACTTTAAGTTGGCATTACTGTTCAAGATGGCGACCGATTTAACAGCTGTCAAGTGATTTATTCTCAGTTTCGTTTGGCAATTCATCATGAATAGACTCACGTCTGAACAACGCTTGCAAATAGTGCAATTTTATTTCGAAAATAATGGTTCTGTGCGGAATACGTATCGCGCACTACGTCCATTTTATTTTATTTAGCGATGAAGCGCACTTCTGGTTGAATGGCTACGTCAACAAACAAAACTGCCACATTTGGAGTGAAGCTAATCCTCAAGTGTATGTCGAAACACCGTTACATCCAGAAAAACTTACTGTTTGGTGCGCTTTATGGGCTGGTGGAATCATTGGTCCGTACTTCTTCAAAAACGATGATGGATAGAACGTTACAGTCAATGGTGATCGGTATAGAGCCATGATTACTAACTTTTTCATTCCTGAATTGAACAACCATGATGTCTAGGAGCTGTGGTTCCAACAAGACGGCGCAACATGTCATACAGTTCGTGCCACAATCGATTTGTTGAAAGACACGCTTGATGACCGCCTAATTTCACGTTTTGGACCTGTGAATTGGCCTCCAAGATCTTGTGATTTAACCCCGCTAGACTACTTTCTATGTAAAGTCATTGGTCTATGCGGATAAGCCACAAACCCTTGACCATTTGGAAGACAACATTCGCCGTGTTATTGCCGATATACGGCCACAAATGTTGGAAAGTCATCGAAAATTGGACGTCCAGATTGGACTACATCCGAGCCAGCCGTGGCGGTAATATGCCAGAAATCATATTCAAAATGTAATGCCACAAGATTATCTTGCGGATACATAAAATTCATATCGAATAATCCATCGTTGTTTTATTGCAATTTAAAGTTCTATAGCTTTAAAAAAAACACCCTTTAGAAAATACGTAGTCAGACTCTCTTTGCATATTCAGACCTTTTTTCGGCCATGTTGACATTTGACATATTATGCACTTTGATCATTGGATCAAATTTCACGGTCATGGAATCTCAACAGCTACAAACTATAGCCAACCAACACCAACTTTTCGACCAATTACAATCCCTAAACATCCCCCGATCGATCACACCAACAACGCATAGTGTCCAGATGTAGTCCACCGCCTAAAGGCCGGCACACACGACACGTCCGATCCCCACAAAGAGATACCGCGGCCACACTGCAAACGTAATTAGCACGTGACATTGTTTGTCTTGGCACGTCGCCTCGACAAACGGGGCGCATCAACCGCGAGGTCGACAAATATGACCTCTGGTGACGTCTTCGGGCTGGCGATCTCTAACGGGTAGGCTAAAGGGGGAAGGCCGGTCCGGCAAGACGGATGGTCTTCGGTCGCGATAATCACGACAACAAATTGTGGATAGTTTAATGGGAACCCGTTAACGGGACAGTGGCGCCCGGTACGGGGAAACGGGCTAGGGTTTAATTAGCGCCGAGGATGATGAATAGCCTGTCGGATTGGTAATTAAGAATCGAAACTGGAAGAGGATGGTGGAAGTTTGAGGTTGTATCGACTTGGAGACCAAATTGGTTGTGTTGCGGTACGGAAGTTGCGGTTTTTGGTTTCTTATTTTCGGGTTTTCGAACCTTCCAAGTCTTCGTTTATTATTATTATTATTTTTTTACTGAATCGGGGTCGTTGCGGCTCTATTAGCCTTCCGGGACCTAGTTGATCTGTTAATCTTTCGACAGGGAAACCCAATATTCACGGTGGGACCAGCTCAGCGTAGTGTATTATGAGTTGTTAAAACCGACTGAAACAATCACATGCGATCGTTATCGAACGCAATTAATGCGTTTGAGCCGAGCATTGAGAGACAAACGGCCGCAATACAACGAGAGGCACGATAAAGTGATTTTACAACATGACAATCCTCGTCCCTATGTTGCTCTCTCAGACTATCACTTTTTTCGATCAACAACACACGGCCTGGCTGACCAGCACTTCCGGTCTTATGAAGAACTAAAAATTGGATCGATTCGTGGATCGCGGCAATGCTTTGAATCCGGAATGTATAGGGTGTTGTTATACGAGGTATATAACTTTAAGTTGGCATTACTTGTCAAGATGGCGACCGATTCATCAACTGTCAAGTGATTTATTCTCAGTTTGGTTTGGCAATTCATCATGAATAGACTCACGCCTGAACAACGCTTGCAAATAGTGCAATTTTATTTCGAAAATAATGGCTGTGCGGAATACGTATCGCACAGTAAGTCCATTTTATTTTGATTAGCGATGAATCGCACTTCTGGTTGAATGGCTACGTCAACAAACAAAACTGCCGCATTTGGAGTGAAGTTAATCCTCAAGTGTATATCGAAACACCGTTACATCCAGAAAAACTGACTGTTTGGTGCGCTTTATGGGCTGTTGGAATCATTGGTCCGTACTTCTTTTAAAACGATGATGGCCAGAACGTTACAGTCAATGGTGATCGGTATAGAGCCATGATTACTAACTTTTTCATTCCTGAATTGAACAACCATGATGTCCAGGAGCTGTGGTTCCAACAAGACGGCGCAACATGTCACACAGCTCGTGGCGCAATCGATTTATTGAAAGACACGTTTGGTGACCGCCTAATTTCACGTATTGGACCTGTGAATTGGCCTCCATGATCTTGTGATTATAACCGCTAGACTACTTTCTGTGGGGCTATGTAAAGTCATTGGTCTATGAATAAGACAACTTTCCCCGAGTTATTGGCGATATACGGCCACAAATGTTGGAAAAAGTCATCGAAAATTGAACGTCCAGATTGGATTACATCCGAGCCAGCCGTGGCGGTTATATGCCAGAAATCATATTTAAAATGTAATGCCACAAAATTATATTGCGGATAAATAAAATTCATGTCAATCGAATAATCCATCGTTGTTTTATTGCAATTTAAAGTTCTATAGCTCTAAAAAAACACCCTTTATAACCAGTTTTTTACAATAAAGCCTCGAATTTCGGAAAAAAACGGCGGAAGCAAAGTTGTACGCCATGAATATCAAATAATGCAATTGATTAACAAAAATTTCAGCATGAGCGATGGTAACAATATTAACCTAAATATTAATATTAAAATATGTAAAATTCTACGTGATTCAAATTCCGCAGAATCAACTGTACGAATTATAAACATTTTTGGGAGAGATTTCAGTAACAATAAAAAAAAAATTAATGCAATCCAGATACCTATTAAGAAATGCCCTTAAATCTAAAACTGAGGCGCCTCCTAACATTTTTATCCGATTCCAAGATCATATCCCGCTGGAGTCTAGACGCTAGGGGGCGGACCAAGAATTAGAACGATTTGTACATATTGTTGCCTGCCCGGTCGTTATTTTGAAGATGTATCAATTCCCCGTTTTACCTGTTCCTAAAGATACGTATCTGGCTCGAGCAGGAACTTGAGACAATGAAGAAGTTGGCGATATTAGCGGAACCAGGGCTGGACTCGATTCGATCAGGTAGTCACCATATTGTAGTGAATTTTAACAATTAACTTATTGGAAAACCCTGTATATTTCCAATAAGATACAATATTCGACTTAACTCGTTAATATTTACCATAGAGGTATAAACATAGATAGAGGAAGTATACACAATTTTTACATGTCCCCAAAATGGTTAGTTTACATTGTCGGATTGTGATATATTTTCAAATCCACAATTTTACTATATCGTTATGAATGTATCTTATATTGAATGAAATATATTTATTGAGTGATTCCCGCTTAAATATGCAAATTTGAATATTTGGAATCTGATATTTTTTCTAATTGTCGAATTTATAATAAGCAGAATATTTATTATTTTCTGTATCTACCTGCTGAAATCCAAGGTTTGGCAACTTTTGCTCTCCTAGTGTCATCGGTGGTTTCGCGTCGTTTGGCTCGCTTGAAGTTTGTTTTCTGAATTTCTGATATATTTAGGTATTCATTTCAATATATTTTGAGTTAATATGAAACGTTGATTCATTATGAGACATAAGAAGTGCGTTCTTTGTGGAGAAACTCGCGAATTGAGTAAAATATCTTATCACTAATATGTTTTCATCTCCGCGCGCTTCATGTCAAATTTGATAGTTCATATTGAACTTACTGAACTTACTGAAAATGACATGTGTGACTATGTTTATAAGTTCCAATATTTGACGTAACTCGTTAATATCTACGATTCCTGGATAACAAAATTGACTTAACAACATTAGCCTAAAATTAAACAATCGTTCGATTTCCTCGAATCTGTTTTCAAGGCAATACGCAGAACGTTTTGACGACGACCTGTCATAATGATAGGATCCTTCGATTCGATACGGTTCTGACAGCAATGTTGCGTGCAACTTTATTTATTCTTCAGATAATTGACCGTTATCGACGATTGCGAGGAACAAATCAGGAATAGCACTCTAAACAATTGCCATTACCCGTTGGATGATTAGAATGGACGATAAGTAGTTTCTCGAAAAAAAAATTACAATTTCTCTAGAATTCCAGCTGGATTCCTACCTTTTTGTTGACGAGTCGTGGTTCATCCTTGGCTAACTTCAACAGCTCCTGGAAGTCCCCTTTCGATGCTGTCACGTACCATTCCACACATTTCTTGGGGTCTAAATTCTGGAAGGAAAAATTTGTCAGAGAGAATTTGGAAAAGTTCAAACAGGAGCGAGAGAAATGAAATAATGAAAATTGCAATGAATTTTTTGTGGAATTAATGTTCTGTAAAGTATAATCAATAAAGGTGTCAAAAAAATATGTCAATATTTCATATAATTTAAAAGATCCTATTAGTCAATTCGAATACTTAATACTTATATAAATTAATTTCAGGCGAAGATAAATACAAGGTTGTCCAATAAGTTTTGCGGTTCGATAAGAAAATCACAATTTCATGGTTTGAAATACACTTAATTATTCAATATAGTCTCTCTGAAAGTCAATACACTTGTTCCAACGAGATTCCAATTTATGAATTCCATCCCTGAAGTGAGAATCTGGAAGGGTTGCAAAATATGGTTCTACATCTGTTATGATTTCATCATTTGATGAAAAACGCTTACAACGCATAATCATTCTTAGGTTTGGAAACAGATGGAAGTCACTAAGTGCCAAATCTGGTGAATACGGTGGATGCTCTTACAATTCAAACTTTAATTCATAGATTTTAGCCTTTGTCGAAATTCTCTTGTGACACGGTGCATTGTACTGATAAAAAGAATTGTTATCTCCTGCAACCAGGTCATTTTTTTAATTTCTTTCAGCCGGTCTAGAAGGTAACAATAACATTCAGAATATATTTTTACCAGTTTTCATGATATCCACGAACAAAATTCATTTCGCATCTTAAAAAACTGATGCCAACACCTTCTTGGCCGATTTCTGGACATGAACTCGTTTCGGAGCCGAAGAACCAGCCTCACACCTCTCTTTAGCCCTAATTTTGATTCAAGATCATTGTGGTAGACCCAAGGTTCATTCATAGTGATGAATCGACGCACAAAATCCACTTCATCATTTCGAAAATGCTCTAAATGTTGCTTAGAAAGTCGAATTCAAATGTGTTTTTGTTCCTTTGTTAGCGAATACGACACATTTTTTGCATTTCTAGAATTCCATTACTTCAGTCAATATCATATTGTTCACCCTACCCAATGAGATGCTTATTAGGGCTTTTATTAAGTCTTTTCCATTCACTCGACGATTGTCCTGTAGTTTTTCTACGATTTCTGTTTTTGTTGATGTGTTTAGACGTCCTTGACGTAGATCTTCCTAAAAGATTTTACGACCACGTTTGAAGTCAGCAACCCATCTTTCTAATGTACTAATTGAAAGCGAAGAATCCTTATACACTTTCAAGATTCGTTCATAAATTTCCTTTGCTTTTAAACCTTCCAAAAATAAATATTCAATCACTGCACGATACTTGATTGTTTCCATTGTAAAAAAAATACTGTAACACGTCGATAAAAAATGGCTTGTAAACAAATAATGAATTGGCAGATGGAAATGAAACTTCACACACGTTCATATGAAGAGTATACCAACATAACAAGAAAAATTTAAGCTAGTAGCAACGCTCTCTTATCGAACCGCAAAACTTATTGAACAACCTTAGTATATAAAACTAGGTATTAAAAAAACAATTAGAATAACCCTAGATTCTCGAGCAAAACCCGAGATGTATCGCATAATAACGATGACCGAACAAATCACGGTCAAAGTGGCACTAAATTTCTAAAAATTAACATAATAAGGTCGCCACGTATGCTGATCAACGTATAATATGTCTTAGGGTCGATTTCATCAAAGCGAATACACTACCGTCATTAAGATAAGGAAAACAATTAAGCCTTTTTAATTGAACACACAAGCTGTAGAGAGAGAGATTTTAATCGCGAAAAAAACGCTTGCAGTCATCGGAACGGCCTCAAAAATGACTATAATAGCAGGTAGAGACTTCGTGATATATCTAAATATAGTTATGATTTCAAAATGGATTTTATATGAGACTCCCTCGCTCGACGCAAGTATTTTATTCGAAAAAAATGTTCTCTGAAAGCAATAACAATGAAAATTCTAACGGAAATGATCATTTCCATACATGTGGAAAAAATTGTATACATATTTCATTATAAAAGTGACTTTTCTACCTTCTGAAGGGTTTTTCAACAAAAATGATACAATTTAGAAAGGATACAATGGCAACACTTAAATAAATTATCAATTTTTTCTTTAAAAATTACAGATTTTTGCCTATAATTTATGTAATAATGTACTGATCGCCCAACAGTAAGCATTTTCGTAATCTACATAGTCGAATCAATCAATAAAATGATACAATATTCCCTTGAAGGAACTTTTATTTTTCAGAAAATTTTCTATAGAGTATAGAATATAGTATAGAAAATTTTACGAAAATTTTTGGACAAAAAATTTTTCAGGTGAGATCGAAATTCGGCTAATCAGAGATCGTCAATTATGGCACTGCTCACCGATTTTCCGTAGAGCTCCCAGTTTTAAAGAAATTTGAACTCGAAATTTATGAAAAAATTGAATTTGCCTCTAAAAATCGTTATATCTCCTGAATCATTCGTCACAGACCATTCAAATAAAAACGTTTCCAAACTTCAAGTTCCGCTCTAAAACATAGTGAGGTTTCAAGTGCGTAGCCCATGTCTAGAAGAAGTGGCAGCTTCGGGAAAATTATCAATTTTTTCTTTAAAAATTACAGATTTTTGCCTATAATTTATGTAATAATGTACTGATCGCCCAACTGTAAGCATTTTCGTAATCTACGTAGTCGAATCAACCAATAAAATGATACAATATTCCCTTGAAGGAACTTTTATTTTTTGGAAAATTTTCTAAGGGTTAGGTATAGAAAATTTTACGAAAATTTTTGGACAAAAAATTTTTCAGGTGAGATCGAAATTCGGCTAATCAGAGATCGTCAATTATGGCACTGCTCACCGATTTTCCGTAGAGCTCCCAGTTTTGAAGAAATTTGAACTCGAAATTTGGGAAAAAATTGATTTTGCCTCTAAAAATCGTTATATCTCCTGAATCATTCGTCACAGACCATTCAAATAAAAACGTTTCCAAACTTCAAGTTCCGCTCTAAAACATAGTGAGGTTTCAAGTGCGTAGCCCATGTCTAGAAGAAGTGGCAGCTGCGGGAAAATTATCAATTTTTTCTTTAAAAATTACAGATTTTTGCCTATAATTTATGTAATAATGTACTGATCGCCCAACTCTGAGCATTTTCGTAATCTACATAGTCGAATCAATCAATAAAATGATACAATATTCCCATGAAGGAACTTTTATTTTTTGGAAAATTTTCTAAGGGTTAGGTATAGAAAATTTTACGAAAATTTTTGGACAAAAAATTTTTCAGGTGAGATCGAAATTCGGCTAATCAGAGATCGTCAATTATGGCACTGCTCACCGATTCTCCGTAGAGCTCCCAGTTTTGAAGAAAATTGAACTCAAAATTTGGGAAAAAATTGAATTTGCCTCTAAAAATCGTTATATCTCCTGAATCATTCGTCACAGACCATTCAAATAAAAACGTTTCCAAACTTCAAGTTCCGCTCTAAAACATAGTGAGGTTTCAAGTGCGTAGCCCATGTCTAGAAGAAGTGGCAGCTTCGGGAAAATTATCAATTTTTTCTTTAAAAATTACAGATTTTTGCCTATAATTTATGTAATAATGTACTGATCGCCCAACTCTGAGCATTTTCGTAATCTACATAGTCGAATCAATCAATAAAATGATACAATATTCCCATGAAGGAACTTTTATTTTTTGGAAAATTTTCTAAGGGTTAGGTATAGAAAATTTTACGAAAATTTTTGGACAAAAAATTTTTCAGGTGAGATCGAAATTCGGCTAATCAGAGATCGTCAATTATGGCACTGCTCACCGATTTTCCGTAGAGCTCCCAGTTTTGAAGAAATTTGAACTCGAAATTTGGGAAAAAATTGATTTTGCCTCTAAAAATCGTTATATCTCCTGAATCATTCGTCACAGACCATTCAAATAAAAACGTTTCCAAACTTCAAGTTCCGCTCTAAAACATAGTGAGGTTTCAAGTGCGTAGCCCATGTCTAGAAGAAGTGGCAGCTGCGGGAAAATTATCAATTTTTTCTTTAAAAATTACAGATTTTTGCCTATAATTTATGTAATAATGTACTGATCGCCCAACTCTGAGCATTTTCGTAATCTACATAGTCGAATCAATCAATAAAATGATACAATATTCCCATGAAGGAACTTTTATTTTTTGGAAAATTTTCTAAGGGTTAGGTATAGAAAATTTTACGAAAATTTTTGGACAAAAAATTTTTCAGGTGAGATCGAAATTCGGCTAATCAGAGATCGTCAATTATGGCACTGCTCACCGATTTTCCGTAGAGCTCCCAGTTTTGAAGAAATTTGAACTCGAAATTTGGGAAAAAATTGATTTTGCCTCTAAAAATCGTTATATCTCCTGAATCATTCGTCACAGACCATTCAAATAAAAACGTTTCCAAACTTCAAGTTCCGCTCTAAAACATAGTGAGGTTTCAAGTGCGTAGCCCATGTCTAGAAGAAGTGGCAGCTGCGGGAAAATTATCAATTTTTTCTTTAAAAATTACAGATTTTTGCCTATAATTTATGAAATAATGTACTGATCGCCCAACTGTAAGCATTTTCGTAATCTACGTAGCCGAATCAATCAATAAAATGATACAATATTCCCTTGAAGGAACTTTTATTTTTCAGAAAATTTTCTAAGGGTCAGGTATTATGTTTTGACGCTTTTTATGTCACTAGTGTTCAGTGACAGTAGGTTATGCCATTCTATCACAGAAGGACTCACGCTTCAAGAATGTTTAGACATTATTGAATTATTTTATCAAGATCAGTGATCATTTGTGTTATCATTACAAGCATTTTCAATTCATCAGTACCGCATAACGCAACCCAAGATGACAAACAAACGAAATAGTAGGCACCTTATTGAACGCTGGCAGGCGCAAAGCGTTCAATAAGGTGCCTACTATTTCTTTTGTTTGTCATATTGGGTTGAGTTATGCGGTAATGATGTCCCCGCACAAGGGTGAAACCGGTATATCGCTACTCTCCCTTGATGACATGCATTCTCCTTGGGTTACTTTCGATTATGATTCCTACGTAATATCGTGGAAGTCTTCTGTTTGACAATGGTTATGTTGATGGCATTTTTGCTGATACATTAACCAGATAAATAATTAATAACGTATTATTAAATACTTGAGATTGTATTTTTTTTTCTTTTTGTATTTTCTTGAAGCATTCCTATTGGAAGACCTTATATTTTGTGTTAAAAAAGGGTAGAACCCAGAACAAAATCTGTCATTGAGCCTACAGTTAACCAGAAAATGACAATCTAATTGAACTAAAGGTCAACACACACTACAAGAAGTCTTAGTCTTCTAGTAATTTTCCCAGATTTTCTCAAATGACGACAAAAAAAGTGGAAAAAGAGCACTTACCGATGTAACAGAGGCGCCATCGTCCTCGTCTTGACCCTGCGAACAGAAAAAAAAACTCGTTGAATGAAAAGGATCGGTGTGTATATAAATTAGCATGCAGATAAAATCTAGGGACCGATTATACCATCGTCCATCACTCTGGAGAAACGGACGAGTCACGTTAGCATTATTAGAGGATAAAATCGTACGCCCGGTACAATTTGTCAAGGAGTGCTGGCGAGGGTGCTGAAAAATCGTGCTTCGGAGACGTTGATGCGATTGGGGAATGTACGATAACAGGTGCATGGGCTGGATAAAAATTAATGATACTGCAGTTTTTGGAAATTAACGCTGTTTATAACATTTCGCTCAATAAGTTCCGGGCCTAGCGTGCAGATTGGGTATGAAGTGGAGGATCAGGAGGGGTCCCTGAGGCGCCCCTCTATCCAAATATCGAAATGAGGAATGTTCGTCAAAACTTTGGAAACATTGAATCTTTAAACGAAAATCTAAAGGAAATGTCAACCTGAAGGTCGACACCCTGTAGAAAGACTACGATCAAAATGTAGGTACAAACAGAATCAATCAGATATATCGAATTCTCAAATAGGCCACATAAAAAGTATAGTTTTCCCTTTAAGCTACACCACAACGAAGACTACGACATCGAAAGATATAGATACTACCAATGAAATAGTCCTGTGGTTTGCTTCTTCTGAAAATATTTACTTTATGATATACCTTGTCACTCAATAAGTACCAGGCTTGCGCAAGATGGCAGCGCTAATGCCACAACACTTTCTCTTGTTAGTACCAAACTACAAAACTAACCAGTAAAATAGTCCTGTGGTTTGCTTCTTCTGAAAATTTCTCTGATATACCTTGTCACTCAATAAGTACCAGGCTTGCGCAAGATGGCACCGTTAATGCCACAGCACTTTTTCTTGTTACTACCAAACTATACACAAGATGCGTGTCAAAATTTCAGATCAGAGTTGAGTCTGGATCGAAATATTGAAGTTTAAGGTTCATCTAACAAATAAATAAAACAGTTTTTTTATTGGAAAAATTCTGTGCAAAATGACTTGATAACTGTGGTCACAACAACAACGGTTGAAAGAAGATCCAAGAAAAGAAATTTGGCTCTGAGAAGAAGTGATCGCCGAGGTTCAAGAATATTTCGAGAGCAAAGACTTTTTTTTTGGACTGAAAAGCTTCAGAGCAGGTACAGGTGTTTTTTTCGAGGTATATAACTTTAAGTTGGCATTACTTTTCAAGATGGAGACCGATTTAACATCTGTCAAGTGATTTATTCTCAGTTTGGTTTGGCAATTCATCATGAATAGACTTACTCCTGAACAACGCTTGCAAATAGTGCAATTTTATTTCGAAAATAATGGTTCTGTGCGAAATACGTATCGCGCACTACGTCCATTTTATTTTGTTTAGCGATGAAGCGCACTTCTGGTTGAATGGCTACGTCAACAAACAAAACTGCCGCATTTGGGGTGAAGCTAATCCTCAAGTGTATGTCGAAACACCGTTACATCCAGGAAAAACTGACTGTTTGGTGCGCTTTATGGGCTGGTGGAATCATTGGTCCGTACTTCTTCAAAAACGATAATGGCCAGAACGTTACAGTCAATGGTGATCGGTATAGAGCCATGATTACTAACTTTTTCATTCCTGAATTGATCAACCATGATGTCCAGGAGCTGTGGTTCCAACAAGACGGCGCAACATGTCACACAGCTCGTGCCACAATCGATTTATTGAAAGACACGTTTGGTGACCGCCTAATTTCACGTTTTGGACCTGTGAATTGGCCTCCAAGATCTTGTGATTTAACACCGCTAGACTACTTTCTGTGGGGCTATGTAAAGTTATTGGTCTATGCGGATAAGCCACAAACCCTTGACCATTTGGAAGACAACATTCGCCGTGTTATTGCCGATATACGGCCACAAATGTTGGAAAAAGTCATCGAAAATTGGACGTCCAGATTGGACTACATCCGAGCCAGCCGTGGCGGTCATATGCCAGAAATCATATTTAAAATGTAATGCCACAAGATTATCTTGCGGATAAATAGAATTCATGTCAATCGAATAATCCATCGTTGTTTTATTGCAATTTAAAGTTCTATAGCTCTAAAAAAACACCCGTTACAAAGAAACCTCAGCATACAATAGACGCTCTGCAATCAAGCAGAAACCTCTGCTGGACCTCCATTCTCAAGTCCAACCAGCGATCACCAAATCCTCAACGTCATCCGAAACTCTCCAGCCACCTCGTCATTACCATCAATTCCCAGGATAATTTCCCGGAGACAAACACGCGTAATTGGACGTCGGTAATAAGAGAACCAACGACAACTACCAGAAGCTGAAAGCTATTACGTTACCGGGAGAGGCGCACCGTAACCTACCGGGGTCCCGAAATAAATCCGTTTTAATTTCTCCTCGACGTGAGGCGCATTTTTTTCTTCTTCTTTCGACGACGACGCGGCTGCCGCCTCTTCTTCTTCGATGATCGCGTGTCCCATAAATCGGGAGATAACCGGAATTATGACTGCCCCACGACACCATAGAAACGGCAATACGATCCTTCTAAATCATCACGGTCTTCGTTTTTGGTATCGGATCTCCTCAGCTCGGTTCGGCGCGGTTGTAAGTCAGAAGAGCGCTGATAGAATCTGTTTGTGGCCGGTTGTAAGCGCGTATTAAGGGACGTCAAGGAGGCCGCAAATAATAACAGCGCTCGTTTTTTTTTTTTTTTTGCTCGGTTATTTTAGGGGACGGTGTTGAATATGAGGAAGATTTTAAGTTAGATCATGAAATGTACTTCACGCCTGCTTATGTTGAAGTAATGAAGCTGTTGTGAACAATTACATCGTTTGGATTTATTTTCATGAAAAGGATAACAAAAAAATAAACTGACGATTCGCTTTGTTCACTTTAAGGTAGTAACTGAATTATATAATTCAATGGTTTCGTCCACATTTTGTAGCACAAAAGATCAACAATAACAACAAATTTATTAACTGCAAGAAGTTTTCTTCAACTGTAACCAAATTTAAAAGAACATGTTGAAAAAAGGAACTGCTGTTTAGAAATGAATGGTAGCAATTCGAACACCTCATTGATTAAATTCGTTCAGAAACTCAAATACTTAATGCTCTTCACTGCAAGTTTTCTATACAGCGAAATTTGTTCAGCGGATTGATAAATAGAATTGAAATTATGTGTCACTCGACCCCTGTAGATGTAGATTTAAGGGAGGTTTTATGATCAGTGACCTTATGGTATGTTGTGCCCCCCATCAGAGCTGTAGTACTAAACTAGAACTAAATGCCGACGTGTCGTCCGTATATTAGAACTTTATCAATGCTGAAACGTCGGCATTTAGTTAAAATTAGGGTTGTTCTTCACCACTTGTCCTGGCTCCTATCAAGGTACTCAGCATGAATAACCAAGAACGTGATTCTCACTTCATTTTTGCTAAGATCCAGATACTTTTAAGATCCCGCACTATCAAAGTTTCGAAGAAACTTTTTGGAATGATCCAATCTAGGAAGATAGAGCCACAGTGTTGCTTTTTGGGTTTTTTCTACTTCTGAAACTCTTTATTGTAGATGAGGAGTTTCAGCTCCTTCTCTAACGAATGTATTGGCTACTCTATTTCCTTTAAATCCTGAATGACCGGGAAATCAAACTACGCACCCTTGTTATTCTTTCATATCTCGTTGAGTTCTCTTCAGCACTCCAATACCACCTTAAAATCGATGATATATGCGTTCAATACTTTGATTGCAGCCTGACTATCAACACGTATCGCTGTATCACATTTCAGATATTTTCTTACTAGTTTCAGAAAGGTCTTTCCAAACAAAACAAACAAAAAGGATATTCAGCTCCTGTTGAAAGACAAATTTCCAGAGCTTCTCTTATAGTTACAAAAACCCACAATAGCCAAGACGACAAATCTATAAGATGCCTCATGTGTCTCAGATCCTGGATGGAAAATTATTAAATCGAAGCCTGGAAGTTCCTCAATATTAAGGAACTTAATTTTTTCATTATTTTTTATTTTGTTTCGATTAATATATACTGAATTTATGTTTCCATTTCAAAACACATTATATTTTCGGTTCTTTTATACAATAAGTTTGATAAATGAACGTGTTTTTTGTAAGGTTTCTTCTCAGTTCATCATTCTCTCATTGATAATAAAAACTTCTAAAAATCAAGTAGTTTTATATGATTCAAGTACTTGATAAATGAATAGTTGACTTGAGATTGAAAAACTACTACTCGACTTGAAATGAAGTCAAGCTCAATTCAAGTAGCTTGAAAATCAAACCCATCCGTGAATCCCTACCTGTATTCATAGAAAATGAAGTTTGATTTCGATTTAAAAAAACAATTATATATACACAATTTCGGCAAAATCTGACTACAAACTTGCAACATCTCCTCTCAACACGAGAACTCTCGCAGCCAACTTCCTAGACCCGATCGCCCCATCAAGACGACTAGCACGAGGGGGGCGCCTATTTCTGGCCCCCCGTAGTACGCCAAGTCATCCCTTCGCCGCTGCCGCCAGGGGGCATGACTGTCACACTGCCACCTCTACGTGGTACGAGGTACGGGCAATTGATTTTATAATCTTTTCAATTTACTACATGTTATTGGTACGACACAATGGAGATGGACATCGGAGATAAGAGCGGGATCTCGGGGACCCGTCGAGAGAATTTACGTCAGAGGGGGGCCCGAGCGCTGCTCGAGTGGGCCAGGGAGGAGGGGGCGGAGGTAAACGTACGATAACTGCGGGACGGTCGAGAGATAACGCAGAGATCCACTTTTCAGGTCGACCAACAGTGGGTGGCGGTTTGTGGTACTGTTGTTGGTACGATTGGAGCTGGGTATTGGGATTTTTGGAATACGCAAATTCGAATATATTGAAATAGTTCCTTTTCTAGAGTTTTTGAGGCACAGAATCACAGTATTTGTATTTATAGTGTGAATAAATATTATTATTTTCAGTTTAATCCATCGCGCATCCTGTCGGCCTATATTTGTCGCCGATAAATTACTATCAATCCCTCTGTATATGCATATTCAAATGTCTCAAATGTGCTGAGGATAATGTCACTCCCATGTAAACACTGTGTCCGTAAAGTATGGAACAAATTCAGTTTAGCTAAAGAGACCATTTTGAGAAAGAATCCTGAAACACGTCGATTTTTCATTTTAATTTACCGTATTTTACAATAATAATCTAATATACAGGGTGAATTACTTTCGAGTAATGACGTCACCGTCTTTTTTTTAAAATGGAACATCCCCATTTTGTCTCAATTTTCCGATTACTCTAGCTGAGCTGCTTCCAAAAATGTATCACATGTTGATTTCAATTAGTACAGGGTGGACAAAAATACAATAGTTTTGTGTGTGCTCATAAAGTAACGCGTAACACTCTTTATTAGTTAAATTAACAATATTATCAAAAATACTCATGGTCTAGCGGCAATAAACAAATAATGACATTTCACAAAAAACTAGACGACTATGTTCTTCTTTAAATTGATAAGAAATAATTTCTTTCATATTCTGTCTGCTAGACAATAAGTACCAAACATGTTTTAAAACAGCTCATTTTTATTAATCTAAAAATGTAACAAACTAAAGGGTGTTTTACTCAAACCAATTGCCGCTAGACAATAAGTATTTTTGATATATTGTTAATTTAACTAATGAAGAATGTTACGCGTTTCTTTATGAGCACACACAAAACTATTGTATTTTTGTCCACCCTGTACCAATTGGAATCAACATGTGATACATTTTTGAAATCAGCTCAGCTAGAGTAATCGGAAAATTGAGACAAAATGGGGATATTGTATGACATCTACGATCTATACAGTCCTTGCAAAACAGCGGAAGCAAAGTTGTACACTC